>NC_143410.1:6602844-6905086 GCF_059467195.1 Physcomitrium patens
TCAATATTATAGTCAAATAACTTAATTACCTTCAAAGATTTATTTAATGAAGTTTAAATTCTAAAAATTATAAGTAAAGATAAAAATAAAATAAAATAAAATAAAATTAACAACTAAAAGTTGAGTGAAAAGTTTAAAAATAACCAGAATAAAAAAATTAAAGATAAAAAGTAAAATTTATAAACTAATATTAAAAGTAAAAGATAAAAATGTAAATATAAGGTTTTTTCTTTTATCTTTTAAAGATAAAGATGGATGAAAAGATAAAACTTTACCATTAATTATTAGAATGAATGAAAAGTTCTTAAAAATTATTAAATAATATTAATTAAAGATTATAAGGCAAGTAAGAACTAATATAGCAGATTGAGTGCTAAAGAATGTGATTAGAGAATGATTATAGAAGAAACAATAACATACCTTGAGATGTCAAATTATAGGCAGCCATCCTTGCCACTCAAAAATTCACCAAAACTTCCTTGAGACTCCAATACATGTGAAACTTGGTGTAATTAAGGTTAACTCTAGCATGCTTATATATTCTTAAATCTTGCAGCAATCCGATCTAAAATGCTTGAGATATGGTTTTTCTAAGTAGAGCCACTTGGGTCGCCTTGGTAGTAAATCCCTTCTACTTAAAAATTCACTAAAATTTGGTTAGTATTTCAAAGTTAAAAATTCTAACTTTTCTTAGTACTGCACTTAGTAAGCTTCTTTTTACAATATGATTCAATAACAAAACATTAGTAGGTATTAAGCTATGTTTTTCCAAAGTTAATTATTCTAAACTGCTAAGGCAGCAGACCTATCTTCACTCTAAAAATCATCAAAAAAAATTTATAGCTTGGAAGTTAGTAATTTAAATGTTTAAATAAAGTAGACTTTAAATTACACTCCAAATAGTAAGTTACATTAAAGTTGAGTTAGAAGTCACTGAGTTAAAATTTTTTGAAATTGATGCTTGTATACTCTAAAGGGCAATAGACTCCATGCCACTTGGAAATTTGCCAAAATTTTTTTTGAGCTTCAAATTTCTCATAGATTATGTCATTAAAAATCTAGTAATTAGAAAAAGATGAATATCAAATATTTCCCAAAAGCATAAAAATTTAGTAACTGAGAGGAAAAAATACCAAAGTAGTAACAAGGTGGGAGAAAAGTTTCTTCAATTAAAAGTCTAGAAACAATTTGGTAGAACTTTGCCTTACAAAACGAGGAAGAGAGAGAGGGAGCTTTGCCACCCAAGCCCTCTTAATTAGGTGAGAGGAGGCCCAAAGGTGGCGGCTACATCTCCACCATCCAAATCAAAAAACTCCTAACCAAGGTCAAGGGTCCACAATCACTCTAAACCTAAATCCGATTGTATGGCTAGAAATACCTATAATTCAAAAACTAACACTTTTTTTGCAAAACTAACACCACCAATATTTCTAAAATATATTTTTACTCTAAGATTGACTACTGACAAGCCCAAATTTAAGTTCTAAATCATAAAAACTAATTAATTTGCTAATTTAGTTGTAAGTTCCAACTATAATTTTTATTTTACTCAATCTACTTGGAGATCAGTAAGGGTTCTTGCCATCAAGCCATCATGATCACCATTCTTCAATTTAAGCTCCCTTAAACATGAACTCTTAGCAAATCCAAGATCCAATTGTAATTTAGCATTGAATTAATATACTTGTGAACTTTTTCTTTTTTTCCAATTTTCAATTCCAAATAGTGATTAAAATCACTAAGAGAGGAATTCCACTACAACAATTAGCTCACCTCCATCTTCTAGAAATCATCGTTATTTTAATAATTAGACTTTATATTTTTAATTCATTTAAATTGTGGTATGAAATTTAACTTTAAAAAAAATTAAAAAATCTTAAAAATTAAATAGGAAGATAGAAAAATTAGACTTAAGAGATTTTCTAACCATGGTCAAATTAGAAATTAGTCTTGGAGTTGAAAATTAAGATTTTAGATTAATTAAAGATATAATTTTTAGGACCTAAAAAAAAAATTCTACTAAAATTCTAATTTTAGTAATAAAAGAAGATTTAAATCAGATAAAAAAAGAAATCATAGACATTCTAAGCTTACTATTTTAAAGTTTTTAACAATCACTCAATCTCATAATTAAAAATATCTACCTAATTAATATCCTAAAATTATAATTTAAGTCATAATTAACTAAAAGACTAATTTAGATCTATAAATTAATCATATTAGTATTAAAATTAATAAAAATATGTTAAAAATTATAAAAATAATTATAACTAATCATTAGAGCTATTAATTGTACTCACAATCGGGAGTCCCTTCCAAGGTTGTGTTTCCAAATGTGCTGTATCTTGCCATCTATTCAAGGAAGAACATGTCGTTCTTAAGCATCTTCATTTCAATTGTGTCGTCTTGAAGGTTGTGACAATCACAATGTCTCATTCAACAAATCAGCAAACAAAAACTTTTGATGTGAATCCACTGATTGTTGGTTCTCCATTTCTTTAGTATTACAAATACATAGAAACTACAAACAATTGTAGAAGATAGAATAAAAATTCATTGACCTTGTTTCTTTTATAGCAAAGACTTATTATTCTTTATCTTGGTTTTGATGGATGTAATCAATGAAAAGCTTCCACTACCTTTGCTGCATTTGCAAGATTCTTTATTAGCTCTCATGTGCATTCATTGATATCATATCCACTATTGGGGTAGAGAAAATTTTTCTCAAGAAAGTGCTAGGCTTCTGGCTACCACTAAATATTCAATCAAATCTAAGATATTAAAATTTCAAGTTTGTATATATAATATTTTTTTTTTTAGTGCAATTACATCAATATATAAGCTGTCTTTGAATTACATGTGTTGTCTTCAACACCCTAAAATTCCTTCATCTCGACTTAGAATTTATCAAATAAAATATAAAAAATACAGCCAAAAAAGTATTAACTCTAATTCCAGTTGCCAATCTTTTGTTGCTTTTTGTAAGCATATTTTATACCCCAAAGAATGATAGTAGATATGAAATTGATACCTTAACTTTAAGTGCCTATAATTCCTTCATAAAAAATCCAAATCATACAAAATTTTCATCCTAACCATATCCAAAAACCTAAACTTACTGATCTTAGCCTCCAAAGCTCAAATGACTTTGAAAGAAAAACACTAATCGCTAATAAGGCCTTGAGTAGCCTCCTTAAAACTCATTGGATATGACATTCAATCAATAGGGATGAAGATCTTTATTCTTTGCCTTCATTCAACCATACCTTACTTTCATCCTTCTCAATAAGCTTACTAATAGTTTAGACTTTCATATTTAGATTCCAACATTCTCTTAAGCTTTACACTCAATATTTAAATCCCACATAATATAAATACTATAATCAAAATAGATAAACCTTCAAATAAATTTTCTTAGATCAACTCTCTTTAAATTTACTTACTAACCACTCTAATCCATATCAAGACTTGTAAATATAATATATATATTTAATTAATTTTTATATACTATAAGTAACTATAGTTCAACATCTACATCTTCCAAACCTGCACATCCTCTAGTATGTGCCACGTGTTATTCTTCATCTTTTTAGAATTTCTTTAATTTATTCATAAGTTCTTTTTTTTTATGTTCTTAGTCTAAATATTGAAAAAAGAATTCATCAAGGTTTTTTATTTGAAATCACCCATTTCTTCTTTTGAAAGCTTTCACTCTCTTTTTTACTATTAAAATCCTAATAATAGCTTTATTCAACTCACGTAAGATATATATGATATTATCATAGACTATAACCACCACATATGATCCAAATGATTTTTTTTGTAAATTTTTTTATTGTACTATGCTGATGTTTAAGGTTGCTATCATAAATTAGAATCCAGTCTTGAATCTTTTTAGGCTTAGGCCTCAACCTATGAGTCTTGTCAAACCTTTCTTTATTTTTCAATCTTAATTCTTTTAACCTTTCAGCTGCAATTTGTAGGTCTTTAGGTAATCTTCCTAACTGTTGGATTTGAAGTTCCAATAACCTTTCTCTATTAATGTCATCTTTTTAAGATAGAAACATCCATATAAGATAGATTTTTTTAGCTAGGATCATAAACTTTTATCCTAACATTAACTCTATGGGCATATAATCAATTACAATATTGTGATTAGTTTTATTAGTCTATAAAGTAAATAGAAGCAGTTTAGGCCATTGAATTGACTTACCTTAACATACATTAATCAATGCATAAATTATAGGAAGATGATTCTTCTCACTCTTTCCATAGGCTTCAGGATTATAAGAAGTAGTTAACTTCAACTAAACTCCGTATCTTTTGAAAAAGTCTCTTACTTCAACAATATCCAATTCTCCTCTATTAGCTTTTTGAGCTCTCAATTATACTCTAAAATTTAAATTTTTGTTATTTTTCCATTTTATGATAATTAAACATATTAGATTAGGATTTATATAAGTAAAATTTAGTTTTATAGAATTTTTAGGATTACAACCCTTGATGGTATAAATCATAGTCTAATTCCTTGAATTAGATTAATTAGGACTAAAGTGATAAGAGTTAGAAAATTAGAATAGCAACTTAGTTAATTTAATAATTTAGAGGTTGTTAGTTATTACTATAAGGGTTGAATAAAAGCCTATGAATACATCTATGATCATTCACATGATTTAGGAGTTGCAATTATAATTCTCTAAAATATTTAGGGAAGTTAGCAATGGTAATTTTGGATTTTCCTCCAAATTCGACAAATTTAAGCGGCATGGTGGTTCTTCTACTTAATGGGAGTCTTTTTAATGCAATGGTGGCACCGGATTTACCTCATGGAGTGAAGAAAACAAGATCAGCAACCTCTCCTTCAAATTACAAGAGAAGCAATGAAATTCTTATTTTGAAGAATTTTACAAAAATTGCCAAGATCCTTGTAAGTAAAAACTTCCATGAAAATTATAATTGAGTAGGGATTGAGGCATGTGAGTAGTCGATATTAGCTTAAAAAGGTGTTTTGAATACAATAGTGAAGTTAGATTTACAAAAAAAATGCATTCTTGACCACTTACAAGAGCCATCAGCCTTGGTAACGAGATTGGCTCTTGGATGAATGAAGGCCGTAGATCTAGATTAGGGATCTTAAAAATCAAGGGTAGAGATGTAGCCACCCTTCTACGAGCCTCCACTCAATTGTATAAGAGAGGCTTGGTTTTCTAAGCCCTCTCTCTCTCCTCTTTTGGGTGAAAGGCAGAGAGCTATGCCAAAATTTGGCCAAAACCCTAATCTTAATTTTATTTAGATTTTAATTCTCATTGTGAACCTTGTGATTGTGTATGTATGGATTTTGCATTGTGAAGGATGGTCATTAAGTTTTAAAATATGTTTCATTGAGGTAGATATCTCCTCGGCCTTTCAAATACTCCAAGGGTTTTAAGGGCCTCGGATTTTCTTCAATCAGTCACTCAATTTATGTTGTTTCAATGTGATATTCTGAATAGTTGTAGCTTTTTTTGTTATCTTTCCAACAAGTTAAGACTTGCTTGATTTGGAATAAGAAGGAATTTTTGGTGAATTTCTGAGTTTGATGGAGTCGACTGCCTTTGCAGTTTGAATCAATTGAGTTTGGAAAGGCATTTCTCAGTGCCTAGTGATTGGATTTATTTGAAAATTTGGAAGCATCAAGATTTATAAGCTAAGCTCTGGAAGGCTTAAATTTTATTGAATTTAAAGACGATCTGAATTTTTAGTGAATTTCTAAGTGAAGAGGATTGGTCACCGCGGCAGTTTGGATCACTCAATTTCAAAGGAGGAATTCTCACGACTGGATCATTAGATTGCAACAAAGATTGTTGGATCAAAAGCGACTTTAAGTCAGCCTAGCAAAAAGCTAAGAATCATTCAAATTGAAGCCGATTAAAAATTTTGGCGAATTTTGGAGTAGAAGGGGGTCACTGCCTTCAATCCTTAGGTGTTGTCAAGGTACCTTTGCTTTTACCTCTCACTTTATTTTTACTATCGTCTTTACAGTGGCTTGTAAGCTCTACATTTCACTTTTTGGCTGATAAATTTTAAGTTTAACTTTTAACTTTTAATATTCTCACTTTTAACTTTTAACTTTAACTTTTAATTTTAACTTAATCTTTTAATCTTAATTTTTAACTTAAATTTATTTTTAAATTAAATTTTAACTTAGCTTTTAATTCAAACTTAAGTTTTTATTCTTATAGTAAATTAATAGTAATAAATTAGTTAATTATTTTTATTGTGTTTGCAAAGTAAATTTCATTTAACATGTTAATTTAATGTTGGTAACCATTACTTGAAAGACCTAAAACTAATTTAATTTTTAATATAAAGATTTAAATTAGTCTAACAATTACACAATTGGGAGCTTTCAAATTCCACCTCTTGGACTTGTTGTGTGGCATAGGTTTCATCAAGTGGTGAAATTTGGCCTCACAAGCTTTCATCCTATAAATGTTACTATATCTACCAAAAATATCTTTTAGTATAAATCTACATATTGCTTCTATAGTCTTGGTTCTCAAAGCTCTTCTTTCAATATAATTTGATAGCTCTTCTTTTGCCAAAATCAAATATTTTATATTTTAAAGTCCTAATAGCATAGCTATCAAATCAATTATCCATTGAAAATATATTGAAGGTAGATAAGTAGGATATAATACATCTCTATACCTAATCTTGGTTTGTAGTTAACACTCTATGCATGAGCTTACAAAATCTTCTACATCCTTGCATAAACTCTTTCACTAATACCTCTCTTTGATCTTCGTATATATAACCCAAATTCCTTTGTGTCTTGTCCAAAGTATATCACAATATTTTCTTAAAATCATAAATTTAGTTTCAAGATCTTGTACTATCTCTCAATGGAATTTTGTCACCTCTTTTTGGCCTCTTCTATAGAAATCCATCTCTAAGCAAATAATCATAGAATTAATGTCTAATATCTTTAAATTTTTTATCCATCTATCCTTCTTATTTCTTCATTATACTCAAATAAATTCTAATATCTTTTGATTTGCCTTCATACAAACTTTTATAGAAATTTTGAATCATATCACCAAAATCCATTCCACCATTAGCAAATGAATTCCCATAACTCTTCTCTTTTTTATCTTCACTACTTTCATGTGCCATCATCTTCTTTTTAAAGGTATATCTAGCTTTAGATAATATATTTGCCACCAAGTTTTTTTTACCAATAATATGTACTAAAATAAGGTTCAATGTTCCTATGTAGACTATCCATCTTAACATGGCAATGTCTAGAGTAGTATAGTTAATTATCAATACAAGTAATGGCAAATAATCTGTTTTCAAAACCATACTTACTCCAATAAAATAATTCTTCTCAACCTTTAGAGTAGTGAGTGCTTTCCAAAGCTCTCTTTTAACTTGTGGATAAGTCCTTTGCCTCTTTGTAAGAATCATAGCCTTAATCCTTATAGCAAATCTTCACCCTTTTATATCATCTTATCTAATAGCTCATCCAATTACTATAGGTCTTGTATCTACTTTTACAACCACTGATCTTCTATATTGATAATCCACTTATCTAAAGATAGATGGTAAACTCAACATCTTTTTCAAATTTTTCATAGCTACCTCTTATTTTTCTTCCCAAACAAATCTCTTATTCCTCTTCAATAACTTATATAGTAGCTTTGAGATATGGGCAAAATGAAGCATCCAAATGTGATAGAATACACATGCTCTTAAAAACCTTATACCTTTTTAATATTTCTATAAGCCTTTTTTCTAGATATAACATCAATTTTATCAAGGTTTGATTTTCTATTATACTTGCCATACATATATCCTACTATTTGAAACTTATTAACTCCAAAGCTTGATTTCTCCAAAGATAATATGAAATTAATTGACTTCAATGTCTCTAATATTTGAGCCACATCTTCAATATGCCTCTTGACAAACTTTCTACAACCTTCAACCTCTATAGTCTCATCTTTGTCTTCTTTTTTGTTTCTTTTTATAAGTATATCATCCAAAAATAGATTGATTTTTTTAGGTATAAATTCTTTTAATATTTGGTTTATAGTATTTTATATATGAACCGTTGAGTTAGTTGCATTTTGAGGTAAGATACTTATTTTCATTAAATCCAAATGAGTCTTCATGGTAGTTAAATCTCTACTCTCTTTAACCAATTGAAATTGGTCATATCTAGAATATAAGTTTCTAATAGAATAGATGGTATGACCTACAAATTTTTCAACCAGTTCATCTACTACAAGACCTGAATCCATGTTCCAAATAGTTACTCTGTTTGTAGGTTGCATATCTTAAATAAACCTTAATACCCCTGACTTCTTAGATATTATAAACTATCTATTAAAATAGGAAGCAATTGAAGGTTCCAAAATACCCATCTTTATCTTCTCTTTTAATAACTCTAAAAATTTTGGAAGCAAAGCTCTAGGCACATGTATAGGCTTTAAATTCCATATAAAATATGATATCATAAAGGTTATCATAGGTACTACAATACTAGGATCCACACATCCAATTTCATGAGAAATTAAGGAAAATGCCGTATCATGCACAACGAACATTTCTTGAGATATATTTTTTTCTGTCAATATCAAGAAATCACTCCTTCCAATCTTCAACTTAAGTAATGATTCTTGAGTAAACTAATATCCAATTCCGTGCCTCTCTCTTAGACTTAGTTCCTTAATTTCTTACTTAATATTCTCTATAGTATCAACTAGTAATTATGTAGCTATAGGCTTTACTTTTCTTGCCATAGTTTTATATTTAGTTTGTACTCTAGCCTCATATTTCAATCCATAGCTTATAGCAAGTCTACTATTTGCTACTATCTTTTCTAATTCTTCATAAGTTTCTCTTAAATATGTTTCTACTATAGAATTTCTATCTATGATTATAGCTAAATTTTCTAGAACCTTTATCAAATCATCTTCTAAACTTATTTTTTTTATTATTCCAACTATGGCTTCATTACTTAAAATTAAACCCAATATTTTTAAGTTTTTTTTTATTTCTTCATTCTTCTTTTATTTATAGAATCTAAATCTTTAATCTTTTGAATATTTATAAATCTATTATTAATTAAGTTCAAAAATCCAAAACTCGTATTATCTACACTAGGTTTGTAGATGATTTATTTGCACCCATGTATGTCCATTCTATAGGGGTGTTTTTTAGAAATCTATAAAATTACTTCTTGGCTCTAAAGGCATCTATCTTAATTATTATTTGTGTCTCACATGGATAGGTTTCACAATAGTTAATTGTACAACTTTACTTCTATTCTAACTATGAATCCTAGTATAATATGAACTATCATTTAAGATTCTAATTTCCATTCTAGAAGTTTTAATATAAGGCTGATCAAGTATTATTGAATATATAGTAGAGTTTTACACAAAGAAATTTTGTTCTACTTCTACATCTCCAATCTTAATCTTTATAGTTGGACAAGTTCCATATAAATCACCTTGTTGGTCGTTTGCAGCTCTAATTATCCAACCATGATTGATATCAACTAGCCACTTGTTCTTCTCATATATTTGCCTTGACATGATGATTTCAGATCCATGATCAACTAAGGCCAAAATTAGATCTTTAGAGTCCTCCAACCTCACATATGTCTCCATTGTCGTATTGTAATTACTTATAGTATATAAAAATTAATTAAGATATATAATATGTTCATAAGTCTTAATGTAGATTAGAGTGGTTAGTAAATAAATTTAAAGAGAATTGATATAAAGAAATTTATTTGGAGATTTATCTATTTTGATTATAGTGTTTATATTATGTAGGATTTAGATATTTAGTATATAGCTTAAGAGAAGGTTGAGGCCTAAAGAAGAAAATCTTAACTAATATGAGGTTTATTGGAAGGAATGAAAAGAAGATATGGTTGGATGAAGGCAAAGAATGGGAAACTTCATTCCTATTGGTCGAAGGCCATGCCCAATGGGCTTCAAGGAGGCTGCCCTAGGCCTTAGTAGGGATTAGGATTTCTCTTTCGAATTCATTCGAGCTTTGGAGGCTAGATTCAGCAAGTTTAAGATTTTGGGTATAATTTAGGTGAAGAATTTGTATGATTTCGAGTTTTTGTGAAGGAGATATAGGTGTTCAAAGTTAAGGTGTCAAATTTGTACCTACTGTCACTCTTTGAAGCATAACATATGCATATAGAGAGCAATAAAAGATCAGCAATTGGAGTTGGAGAAGAAACTTTCTTGGCTACACTTTACATATACTGTTTTATGAATTTCAAGTTTAGAAGAAGGAGTTATAGACATTTGAAGATAGCACATGTAATTCAAAGGCAGTAAGTAAATCATTTTGTTGATAGTAATGGTTGGAGCCATATCTTGAGTTCATGGACGAATTTTTGGCTCAAAAATTCCATAAGTGTGTGTTATTAAGTTCAAAAGCTATAGATCAATGTTTTATGGTATTTAAGTACTTATTTTGTGAAATATGAAGAAATTAGCACATGGGTGTATGTAAGCTAGGGTTTAAAGCTACTGTTAGGATTTTGATGATATCTCAAGTTTTGTAATGAATTTATAATTGAATTTTTTTGTAAAAGTTTTTGAAAGTATATCAGTACTTTATGTAAAATTTAGGATTTTTTGGACAATCCAATCGCAAGATATGAGCTATTGAAGTTTGGAAAACATCTCTTATAAGGATATATAAGGTTTTAAGATTTTTATCATACATTTGGGTGTTTTTTTGATACTTGGGCTTGTATTTTGATATAATTTCCCAAAAAAAGAAAAAATTATATATATAAACTTGATATTTTATATCTTAGACTTAATTAAGTATTTAGTGGCAGGTAGAAGTCTAGCGCTTTCTTGAGGCAAACTCTTTCTATCTCGACACCGTAATAGGTCTAGTTCAATAAAGAACTGAATAGCTACTACTTTCCATTCTATTATTATCATATTTAGAGTAAGTATTTACACATGCCTCTTATACATTTTTCTTTGTTTCTATAAATCTCAAAGATGTGTATTCTATTTAATATTCTTTTATAATCCCAACATGTTTAAATAAAGCTTCATTCTTCATATTAGCTTTACTTCTAATTTTTGGTATTATAAATTATACAAATACATGTCCTATCTCTTCTTCTTCATCCATAGTTATTTATATATTTAATGCCTCTACCATAATAACTTCAGCTGCCACTTGTCTTTTCCTCTTTATCATGTTAATGATCGACTCATGAAAATCTTATATGATTATACCAAGAGCCTCTTTTATAGTAAATTTAATTTTTGTATCCAAGAACTTCTCCTCTAAAACACTCTTCATATTTGTAGATGACTCAATGTTAGATTGAAGCTTGCAAGCAAGATTCTTATCTTTAGATTTTCTTAAGTCAACTTTTTCCTTCTCGTGTTCTTCTTCCACCACGTAGCTCTTAGTTAGATAGTATATATGGAGGCAAGAGTGAAGCCTTCTTCACTCTTATCAATTCTCTTTTAATCCTTAGTCTTATTTCAAGACTTTCTAGTCTTCTTGTTTTTGGCAATAGCCATTCTAATTAATATTATATCATCTTTTGAGTGACTTTCTACTTCTCTTCAGTGATAGAAGAGTGTATTGAAGATTCTCTTTCTTCGAGATTCATGTCCTTGAGAGTTTGACAAGAGTGATAACATATTGTTTCTGTCTTGTTTTAGAAGTGTGTGGATTATCCCACTTCTATTGTTGTGTTTTGAAGGTTGCAAACTATCCACCTTTAAACAAAAAATCTTATTTTTTAATAGTGATCTTTTTTTTAAAGAGAGTGAATTATCTCTCTTTGTGGGATTTTTTTTTAGAGGTTGTAGATTATCCTGCTTTAATTTAACTTTTGAATTTGTTTGAGTTATCTATAAAAGGAAAGATTATGGATGCTACTCTCAACAAAAGTGAAAATAGATTTACAACTATGGCAGATCTTCATGAGCTTGTCAACACTCTAAGAGTGGAAATCTTACATATTTCCAATTTGAATCATAGAAGTACTATGCCTATGCCTATAGAAGAAGTTCAGAGTCTTTGGTAACAAGTTGTGCAATTGAAAGAAGCAAGTAGATCAATGTTACAACCAAATCCAAGGAGTTTTGCTTCTATAAGTATGACATGGACAAGGATTAGTATGCCCGAGAAGTTTGATGAAATAAGATCAAAATTTTGAGGATTTTTGTGACAAGTCAAGCTTTATCTAAGGTTACACCTTTTCCAATATTTTGATGGATTTACCCAAGTCGGATTTATAGGTGCACTACTATGAGGAAGTGCTCTCTCTAGGTTTACACCTTTAATGGAAAAAGATTCACGACTCCTTTACAATTTGAATTCATTCTTAGAAGTGTTTACGGCTACATTTGGAGAAAGTAATCAAGAACGAGTAACAAAGACCAAGCTTTTATCCTTACAACAAGGATCACAATCAACCCCTACATATGCTACAAAATTCCGAAATCTTGCTTGCGACATGGACTGGAACGACAAAGCACTTATCAATCAATTTTGATATGGATTGAAGGATAGCATCAAAGATTTATTATTGATAATGCTGAAAGTAGAATCTTTGAAGTAATTTATTACTCAAGCCATTCCATGCGACAATTATTTATTTGAAAGGCGTCAAGAACAAAGATTTGATTGGAGAGGAATAAGTCAAGTAATGACGGCAGCTCTCAAGTATTCTGAAACGTATTTGTCAAAGCTGGAACCAATGCAAATTGATATGATACGTTTTAAACCTCTCATGAAGCAGGAAAAGACTTGACGTCACCAAAAAGAGTTGTGTTTATATTATAGAGAAGCTAAGTACATTGCTCAATATTATCCAAAGAAGCAACACAATTACAAAATGAGGAGCACAATTACCGAAGAAGATAATGTGTCAGAAAATGAGTTTCTCCAGCTACAATAGGGACCGTGCAGTTGGAATCATGTACAACAACTAGTAAAGGTCCTATCCTCCTCTGAGACCCCTCACCTTATTTTATAATAGAAGTGTATTTAGGACGTAATAATCACAAAGTCTTTGCCATGTTAGATTCAAGAGCCTCAGCTAATTTTATAGATGAAGATTTTGCCAAAAATCAAAAAATACCTTTAGTGAAGAAAGTTAAATCTGTACATGTAGAAGTCATAGATGGTCATTCATTGTCTTTTAAAAATGTTACCCATGAAACTATTCTTTTAGATATAGCAATCAAAGATCATAACAACATAGTACTATTTAATGTAATAAAATCTCTTTCTAATCTGATTATTTTAGGATTATCATGGCTACAAAAATATAACCTTCAAATAGATTAGATTTCTCGTAACCTTAACTTTTTTGATAGTATAATTTAAGATTACATTAGCAAAGTAGAATTACGTAAGTCAAGTATGTCCAAACTTTTCCTAATAGGTGCAAAACCTTTCATGCATGCTCCAAAGGAAGGATCATCTTTTGTTATATATGCTACACCCATTTCTAATGGTGAAACAATATCGAGTGGTATTCCTAAGTAATATTAAGAATTCTAAGACGTTTTTTAAAAGAAAAATGTAGATATTCTTCCCGAGCATCGATCTTATGATTGTTCAATTGATCTGCAAGAAAGAGCTCAACCACCATTCGGACCAATCTATAGCTTATCGTAGAATGAGTTGGCTACATTAAAAGATTACATTGATGAGAATTTTGTAAAGAACTTCATACGCCATTCTAAATCTCTTACCGGGGCTCCTATCTTATTTGTGAAGAAGAAAGATAGATCTCTACAAATGTGTGTAGATTATCGAGGACTCAATAAGATCACCATCAAAAATAGGTATCCTTTGCCTTTGATTTCAAGACTGCTTGACCAACTCAATCAAGCAAAGATCTATATCAAAATAGATCTACGAGGAGCATATAATTTAGTTCATATCAAAGAAAGAGATAAATAGAAGATTGTTTTTTGAACTAAGTATGGACATTTTGAATATAATGTCATACCTTTTGGACTCATGAATGTATCGATCACTTTTCAACATCTTATGAATGATGTTTTTCGTAAGTTTTTAGATGATTTTGTTGTTTGCTATTTAGACGACATTCTAATCTACTCTAAGAACACAGAAAAACATGAGCTTCATGTTCATCACGTCTTATAGAAACTTAGAGATGCAAGATTATATGCCAAGTTGGAAAAGTATATATTCTATACTACTTAAGTTGACTTTTTAGGATACATCATTTCTAACGAAGGCCTTATGATGGATCTCAAGAAGGTTCAAACTATCATAGATTAAAAGATTCCAAGAACAGTACAAGATGTGTAATGCTTTTTGGACTTAGTTAATTACTATGAAATCTTCATTAAGAATTTTTTTCAAGTTATAGCTCCACTTACACGTTTGACTTATAAAGGCAAACTTGAGTGGAATAAAGAAGCAAAAGAATCATTTGTTGTTTTAAAGAAGGAATTTATTTTTGCACCAATCTTATATTGCATTGACTTTTCCAAGGCATTTTTTATGGAAACAAACACATCAGATTTTGCTATAGGTGTCGTGTTGTCACAAATGGGAACAAATGACAAATTCCACCCAATAGGTTTCCATTTGAGGAAATTTTCAGTAACCAAGATTAATTATAAGATCCATGACAAAGAGCTCCTTGCAATCGTAGATTCATTTCAAAAATAACGTCATTATCTAGAATGTACCTCAAGTCCAATTACCATATATACAGATCATAAGAACCTCAAGTACTTCATGTTAGCATGTATCTTGAATCGTCATCAAGCCCGTTAGAGCATGTCTTTATCTAGATTCAATTTCAAGTTTACTTATCGACTCGAAAAATAACAAGGTCTATAAGATGCTCTTTTTAGATGTTCTTATCTTTTACCAAAAGAATGAGATGCATCTTTTGATCAACAAAGATCAATTCTCTTGAAGCCCGAGCATTTTCATCTTCGAGCTATAAAATCAACATTGATTGTTGATTTAACATTTGTGAAGCAAATTCAATCAAGCATGTCCTCTGATTCTCTTATTCAGGATAGCAGGAATACTTCTTTTAAGCTTCATGATACTTCTAAGTTTAAATTCAAAAATAATCTATTATATTTTGAAGGACACCTATATGTTCCAGAAGGTCAAGCTCGATTACGTGTTCTTCAAGCTCGTCATGACTTTCCAGCAATAAGATATTTTGGATATAAGAAAACTTTGGAACTAATATCTAGGAATTTTTGGTGGCCGCAAATGTAGAAGGCAATCAAAGATTTTGTACAATCTTGTGATGTTTGCTCAAGATCAAAAATTCCTCGTCATTGATCTTATGGACTTCTTCAGCCGTTACCCATTCCAGAACAACCATGGTCTTCTGTTTCTATGGATTTCATCACGGATCTTCTAATCTTAGGTTCTTATGGCTCTATATTCGTGATAGTAGATCGTTTTATCAAGATGACATATTTTGTACTATGTACAAAATCTATCACAGGTGAAAAAATACCTAAGCTTTTCAATGACAATATCTATTGCCATTAAAGATTGCCAAAGGATATTATATTAGATAAAGGGACGTAATTTATATTGAGATTCTAGAGAATCCTATTCAAGATTCTAAAGGTAGATATAAAGCTTTCTTCAGCTTTTCATCTTCAAATTGATGGACAAATAGAACAAGTAAATGAAGTTTTGGAGTAGTATTTGAGATGTACCATCAACTATCATCAAAATGATTGGACAATTCTTTTATGATTGGCAGAGTTTGCATATAATAATTCAATATATTCTTCTACTCAACAAACATCTTTCTATGCCAATTATGGTAATCATCTATGACTTGATACTTTTAACTTTTCAAAAGTTGATAATCTTATGGCGAAAGATTTAGCAAATTGCTTGTCATAGCTACATACAATAATGAAGATAAAATTAAAGGAAGCTCAGGAATGACAAAAGATTAATACAGATGCCTATCACAAGGAACAACCATAATATAATATGGATGATAAGATATTGTTACTTTGTCGTAATATCAAGACTACTCGTCCTTGTGATAAATTAGATTATCGTAGGCTAGGACCTTTTTTTATTTGTGAAAAAATCAATCCTATTGACTATCGAATACATCTACTGGAATCTATGGAGATCCACCTTATATTTCATGTATCTATTCTGGAGCCATATAAGATAGTAAATAACTTGGAAAGAAGACAAATGCCACCTCCTTCTATAGAAATGGATCATAACTAAGAGTTTGAAGTGGAAGAAGTCTTAGACTCAAGGTGGTGCCGAAACAAGTTGGAATATCATATTCATTGGCACGGATATGATATTAGTGAATGCACATGGGAGCCATCAAAAAATCTTACAAATACAGCAAAGAAAGTTGAAGTCTTTTATCAACGACATCCATCAAAACCAAGATGAAGAATAGTAAACCTTTGATATAAAAGAAACAAGACCAAAAAAAAATAACATTCTACTTTCTATCTTTGATTATAGCTTCTGTGTATTTGTGATGAGATGAAGCACCAACAACTAGCAGATTCAATTCAAGAGCTTTCATTTGCAAACTTATCGAACGAGATATTATAATTGTCACAACCTTCAAGATGATGGAATTAAGATGAAAATCCTCAAGAACGACATATCCTTCCTCGAATAGATGGCAAGATACAACATGTTTGGTATTTCGACCTTAGAAGATACTCCCAATGTTTAGTGATTTTATTAGAAGTAGGAACAACTCCTAACAGTGTTTTAAATGTTTTATTTGAAAGAAGTTATGAGGGCCTCAACAATGACCAAATAATAGGGTGGTCTTTTCGCCCTAATATGACATACTATTATTAAGGACATGAACTCCAAAGAAAAATAATTTCAATACACTCTTGTATCACTCAAAAATACTTAGAAATCACTCAAAGGTGATAATATATTGAACTAGAATGGCTATTGCCAAAGACTAGAAAACATGACAACTCTTGAAACTAGACTGGAAATAGGAAAGGAGTTGAGAAGAGAGAAGAAGGCTTCCTTCTTGTCTTTATATATACTATCTAACTAGGGGCTACGTGGCGATGTTCTATAGGACCTCCAATATGTGTTGACTTTGTAGGACACTTGCCTTGACTTATAAGGCAAATTTTTCTACGTATGGGCCACATAGTTAGCTTGGTCTTCAAGCTAACAACATATGTAGTACATGGCCAACTTGTTGATGACGTTTCTAATCCAAAAAGTTAATTAAAGACACCTATGAAGTCAAAGCAGCATCTATGAAGCTTCTAGGAAGCTTTCATATCAAATACTATAGAATTAATTTATTTTTATCTATTTTTACTTACTTCTACTTATTTATATATGTAATTATTAGCTTATATGAATATATCCATGACATTATCCTCTTTCTAGGGACGAGTTCTACGAGGAGCGGTCATCATATGTTGACGAAATCTATGATGTGACAAATTGTATTCGCTACATAATCTGATCTTTGTTCTCTTTGAAGATGATTGATAGGGCCTCTCAACCATCGGTAGTGTTCGATACTAGGGCGGGAAGACCACCTAGTTATTTGGTCATTGTTGAAGCCTTCATAACTTCCTTCGAATAAAACATTTGAAACACCATCAGGAGTTGTTCCTACCTCTAGTAAAATCACCAAACATTGGGAGTCCCTTCCAAGGTTGTGATATCAAACGTGTTGTATCTTGCCATCTATTCAAAAAAAAAAATATGTCGTTGTTGAAGATCTTCATCTTGATTACGTCGTCTTGAAGGTTGTGACAATCGTAATTTCTCATCCGACAGCTCAGCAAATGAAGGCTCTTGAGTCAAATGTGCTGGTTGTTGGTTCTCCATCTCTTTAGCGTTACAACTACAAAGAAGCTACATACAAGGATAGAAAGTAGAATGTTATCTTGTTTGGATCTTGTTTCTTTTATAAAGAAGATTTTTATCCTCGTTTTGATAGACATCATCGATGAAAAGCCTCTATCGCCTTTGCTGCATTTATAAGTTTCTTTATTGGCTTCTATGTACGTTCACTAATATCATATCCGTGCCAATGGATAAGATATTCTAATTTATTTCGACGCTGCCTTGAATCTAAGACTTCTTTTACTTCAAACTCTTTATTATTGTCCACTTCTATAGGAGGAAGTAGAGCTTGTCTTCTTCTTGGTATGTCCACTGTCTTGTATGGTTCAAGAAGAGACACATGGAATACTAGATGGATTTTTATTGACTCCGATAGATGTAAACGATATGCAACTGGATTGATTTGTGCAGAAATAGAAAATAGTTCAAGCCTTCATTGTTGCATGTAACTTTGACAATCAATTTGCCATATCTTCTACTGCAAGATTATCAACTTTTGAGAAATCAAACATGTCAAGTCGTGGATGATAACCATAATTGGCAAAAAAAGGTGTTTGTTACATAAAAGAATGCACTGTATTATTATAAGTAAATTGTGCCAATGGCAGAAGAGTTATCTAATCATCTTATTAATATTTGATGGTACATCTTAAATATTTTTTGAATAGATATTAGTTCATTTTTGTAAGATATTGATAAAATAAACTAGTAGTCTATAGAATAGTCAGTTTAGGAGGACTGATGATTGATTTAGTTATTAAAAGCGATTATTATAGGATTATGGTGTCATATTGAGAGGTCTTACTGTAGGAAACACTGGATTATTTTTGCAACTAAATGACCAAGGAAGAGTCTAACGTCGTTTAACACATCCAAATCCTAAAATCAGACCCTAAAAACCCTAAAAATCCACTATATATTCTTTCCTCCCACTACCTTCAAAATCCCGAATTTATTATTCCCCTTAACTCCTAAACTAGAGTATATATGAGAGTCAGTTTTGGATATGTTAGAGGCGACAAGATAAGAAATCAAACCCAAAAAGAAATTTTGAAAAAGGTCAAGTACTCTAAGAGAACCAAGCTTTCAAAGTTACTCCCCCCCCTGCAGCTATAAATTCTGTACCCCTTCTCACTCATTTCTTCGTATCTCCTAGCTCACAGGTTGTATGGACTTGAGATTTGGATACAGTATTCTTAACTTTATTAGAAACAAAACCCAACAAATTTCGCCTAAAAAGTCCAAGTGGTCACTAAGAACCAAGGCCCCGAAATTCACTAATCCTCACTGCCCTAGTCTTAGACACCCGCAACTTTGACGACCCATATCTCCCTTGATACTTGATCAAATCACATGAGATTTGTCTCTAATTGTTTCTCACTTTGTCTATTACAAACCCACAAAAAATCGCATTCAAAATCCTCTCCTAACTCATTCTACACACAAAAATGTTCTACTGAAATCCTCCTTCTTCCCCCTCTGCTCTTCTTCCTCTTCTTTATATCTTGAGTTTTTTCCACTTTTCGTGATTTCTGCCAAGTCTTCCTTCCTTTTTGGTCAAAAGGAATCTTATCCCATATCTTTCCACCTCTTCATCCTTATCCCTTTGACTAACTTGGAAAAACTCAACTTTTAAAGTAGATTTTCATTCTACTTTCTTACTATCTACTTTCTACTATACTTCTCTTCTAATTTCAGCCCACAACCATTAGGTTCAGACCTAATGTAGAAGAAAAATATAAGTAAATTAGATCTAAACTTCATAGAAGAAAATCTAATAAGAATAAAACAGTTTAGACTAGATTAAGGATAAAAGATAGGAAACTACAACTTATTCTGCCAAGTTAGAGAAGCTTATGTGGTATAAGTTGTTGGCTATTTTGAAGTTGATGTGGGTCCAAACCCACTTGACTTCACTGTAGAAAGCCGTGGCTTCATGACTTCGTACGGCTAGTGGGAGTTTAAGCAAGAAATTAATAGTTTGACCTACCTATCATCCCTGAGCTTGTAACAAGATGCAGTAAAAATACAAGATATTGTGATTATAACCACAATCCTTTTCTTTCTTCTTTCTTTCTTCTTCTAATCTTGATTCTTTTATTTCAACACATTATTTTATATTTTTCACACCATATATATTTTTACAACACGACAACAATTAGAATCTGGAAATCAGTAGCAATTATGTAGAAATTTTAGAAGTTTGTCAGGGTGCCAGACTGTGATAGTCATGAGCCGGGGTTAAGCTTGGTGCTTCCTCTTTATTTATTTTTTTTGTTTTCTTTGTTGTTGAAGAGTAATGGATAGTTTCTGAATACTGAGAAGTAAGTCTGCGGAATAAATTAGAGATTGATTTATGAGTTATTGATTATGTAATTGGAGTACTAAGTGATTTAATTATATGAGAAGTTATTGGAAGATTGATTATGGATGGAAGATTATGATTATTGTTTATTGAGAGTTGTGTGTGTGTTTCGACAAAGGAAGTCTCTGATTACAGGAATTCTATGAATTCAGATTGGTTGGAGTAAAGTCTGTTATTCCTGGTGTTGGATGGAATTTATTGAATTTTGAGCGGTCTTTTGAAAGTGCAGGGTTGCACATTATGGTTATCAGTTGATGAAGGAATATTGTTACTGGGAAGAAGCATTGTAGTGTTTCTTAGTGTTTTAGTGGTTCGGAATATAGTTAATTGTGTGACCTTAACAAGTGAAACTCATGCGCTTAGTCTTTCCATGTGTTTGAATTCCCCTATATAGGTTTATTCTGGAAGGAATTATAGAATAAGTAAAATGACAATCACATTTTAGCACCGCTGCCAGGGAATAACAATAGCATTGAGTGTTAGGAATTAATTGCCAGATGAATAGCTGGGAAATAAGAAGTAAATTCAACAGTATATAATGAAAGATTATGGTTATTAAGAATGAAAATATTATAGTAAAAAAAATACGCTAATCGAAAGAAAGACAAGAGAGAACGTAAGCAAGAGAATAGTTACAAAACGAGCAAGAATGCAAGTTAAAAAGGAAGTATCAACAAAGTTGGATTAAGCCATGGTTGCATGCCTGTCGGCATATCTGAGCATATCTAGAAGTTGACCTATCTCTAATATTTCAGACATATATACCATTAAAAAAATTACCAAAAGCACATGCAAGAAATTTTGTCAAGAGCCCAGCGTATCTCTTGAGCTCATTAATTGCAAGAGGAGGAAACACAAAAGAATTGGGTACTTCGTTGGAAACCTTTTCAATAGCGGAAACTACTGATTTTGTAAAAATTGGTTCCGTAGAATGGCATAAATTGCTTGCTAATAAGAGCTAATTTAGTGTATTTCAAAATCCATTATTTTTACCTCCAATTCAACCAATAAACTTATTTAGGGATAATAATAGTAAATTAAGGAAGTTAGAAAGTCTAGAAAAGATAATTGAAGAAAGCAATGGTAATTTTAATCAGAGATTAAGTGGCACATTGTCCTCTTCAATGGTGACGGGTAGTCCAGCAGTTCCAATAGCAGTACAAATGGGTGATGTGAGTGATCGCACAACGAGTGTGGCTTCATTACTTACTTTTAGGGGTTTTCCAAGTATGGACCCCAATCAACATTTGTCTGAGTTTTTGACAGTATGTATAGCCAATAATGGAAGAATCGAAGATATTTGGTTACGATGGTTGTCAGCAATCTTAAAGGACATGGCGTTTGAATGGTACAACTGTCAACTAGTGGGTCAATTTCTGAATTGGAAAGCATTAAAGAATACATTTTTAATCCATTTTTGGCCAATAGGTTTTGAGGATCGTTTTCAAGAGACGTTAATGAACAGCAAAATGATTCTAGAGGAGGCGGTGGAATCGTATTATGGCCGGGTGGCTGATATATTCAGTAAGTGGCCGAATCACCATATGCTAGAGGCATTTATCATATCCATATTAATTAATGGTTTGCAATTACTAGAGTTAAAAATGTTTGTCAAGGAAACTCAACCCGTTACAGTGTTTGTTTCCCTTAATAGAGCCAAGGTTTGGAAAGAATGCTATTATGATCAATTTTTAACTACAGGAGCTACGATGATTCTAGTTCAAGGCAATTATCAAAATCTCACTTGGAACGAATTAGTGGATGCTTATCTATGGATGTTAGATACAAGGGCCAATTCCAATGCCAATATTAAAGAACCAATTAATGTCATCCCATTGTAAGTTATGCTACCAAACATGACAACAACATATGCTCTCTATTTTTTATGTCAACAACAAGCATTAACTATGGCAGAGTTATCAATAATATCAACCCCAAAAGATTCCAATGAAGCCTTATTATTGAACTTGACGAAGAAAATAGAAAAAATGGTCATTAATATGGCCAAGGATAAGGAGAAGAGGCAAAAGCCTACCAATACTAGGACCAATGTTTAGTACAATAATTGTAAGGGCCACGGTCATTTGATAACAGAATGCCCTTCACCCTCACAAATGATGGGTCAATGTATATTTTATGGAGGAAAGTATTTTACACCTAATTGTTGGAATTTACAAAAGCAACAATAATTCAGTAATCAGACCATGATCCCACCAACTCACTAGGACGTCAATCAAGTTCAATCGAAAAATATGTTTGGATGGAATGGAAATCGATCTAATCGACAAAATTGAGTATTCAATAACTTTCAAAGTTCTAATTTTAATCAAGGGTCTGCATCAAACCCCCAGAACTACAAGAAAGAGTAATAGAGGTATCAGCAATATGCTCCACCGATGTCATCAAATCAAGTTCTTTCTATTCCAACGTGACAACCAGGATCATTTTCTAACCCTACATAGAACAAGCCTAGTAAGTATATATCAATGGAGACACCCAATATGCTTGATGGAGGTACAAGAAGACCACTTTGTTGATTTCGTTGCAGATAGATTGGCCATTATGTAAGTGAATGTTCCAATCCCAGAGCCAGTGATGATTAAGCACAAGTTTGTGGAAATTACAAGCAGTCGGGGCATACTTATCAACAATGTAATGCTCCATTCAATTTCAATAATCGGGATCAGCAGATCTAAAACCAAAGAAAAATGGAGGAGATAAATCAAGATCCTCAAGATTCACCGATAAATTGGATGGAATATGTCCAAGCCGTTCTTATCAGGAGTCAACAAAAAGGGAAAGGACCAATTCAACATTTGGGTGATCCTGAAGCAAAGGGTCAATGTGACCCAATTATGAGGACATCCAATCCAGATCCTGTTACGGGCCTCTTATCTGATATGAGACTTGACTCGGTTGGGCAATCCAATGAGGTCTCGATTACGGAGGCTTCAGTTCCGTTTCAAGTTGTTCCATTCTCTACACAGTTTCGAGAAACATCCTTTCCTTTGAAAGATCCTTTAGGAGGCGTGAATTCTAAAGAAGCTTCGTCTACTATTCCAATTTCGAGTCCAAGGCGGAAGAATATCTTACCTCAAGGAGTTAAACTCCAACCAATGAAAAGAAAGAGGACATTTGGCATTACCCTAAATATGGAACCTTATGACATATTAAAGGATCTGGATGCTATTTGGCCTTCTATTTTTATGAAGCAATTTCTAGCGGTCGCACTAGAGTGCCATTCTACATTGAATTCATTGTTAATATAGCTTAGGCAACGCAATAAGGAAGTTTGTGAAGTCAGTTTGAACCCTGATCCAGGTGCACCAATCATCAATGTTTCGATTGACGGTGTCATAATCTCTAGTATTCAAGTGGATGGTGGTTCCAACATCAATTTAATGAACGCTAATATAATGGATGATTTAAATTTGGATTACTTAGTACCGATAATATTGATATTACAGATAGCAGATCATAGTCGGATTAAATCAATGGGTATTTTACAGAGTGTTCAAACTATAATTACTGATATTACATATGTAATTGTTTATATTATCTTTCGGCTATAATGTTTGACTTTATCGTATGTAATTTTATTGGAACGACCCTGGCTTTATCAAGCGAAGGCCAAGAATGATTGGGGTTGAGGTACTTTGATAATTGGCAAGGGCGACGATAAAATGGTATTACAAATGTACCCAGTAAGCTATCATGGGGAGTCTCAATTGCTAGCATCTGAATTAACGTCGGACGATAAGCTTAGTTCTAATGATGATGTAGTCGCACCGATTACGGAGGCGTCCGTAGAGGCACCGCAATACTCTAGAGTGGTGTACCAATGTGGAGGTCCGGGAGAGTACTTGATATACCCGACGGATTTAGAAAGCTTTGATTATGTTAGTATTGATTAAATGACCAAGTATGATGTACACCATGTGAGTGCTCTAGACACAGGATTTAGCACTTCGTACATGTCGAACGTACCGACTGATTTTCAACCAACGCAGGGGTTGAAACAGAACATTGCCTTTACATCTTTATATCAAACTATTAACTTGACAAGCACAGTAGAACCTCAGACAATTAAGGTCTACAAAGGTATTAAGGACCAGAAGTTGACCTGTTGGACAAAAAATTTCTTGCATCATAACTCCACTTTTGCGTGGACTTATGCTGATTTAAAGGATATTCTTGTTGATGTCTGTGAGCATCGAATCATTTTAGAGGAGAATGCTAAACTGATACGGCAAAGGCAACATCGCCTTAATCCTAAATATTCCCTCATGGTGAAGGAGGAATTGGACAAGCTTCTTGCAGTTGGTTTTATTTACCCAGTACCGAATAGTAAGTGGGTTTCTCTAATTGTCATGGTGCCAAAAAAAAAATGGAAAAATCCACATTTTTCAAGATTTTTGAAAACTTAATGTGGCTACCAAGAAAGATTACTTTCCATTACCTTTCATGGACATAGGATAGACCTAATTATGATATAAGTGTGTTAGGATGTAGAGGCGGCTGAAAAGATAGTTAGTAGTTATTAATATATCAGATGGGAATGAGGTGAGAAATGGACAATATGTATAACATATTGTCATGATCACCAGTGTCATATTGTAACATGACTATATTGAGAAAGCTGATAATATGGATCTTATTATAGAAGAGTCAAGTTAAAAGAAAAGGTAGAAAAATATGGATAAAAGATAGGAAGGTAGTAAAACTTTTAGTAGTAATGGTACCTTTTTAGAAAAAAATACTTCTACTTACTTTGTAGGGCCAAAAATAAATCAAAATAAGGTAGATTAGAAAAATAAATGATAAAGACATCTTTAGGAGGAAGTTAAGAGTTAATTCTAGTAAAAATTACTTAAAAAAAACTAGATGTTGATACTTGGAGAGGACCGGTTATAAAGCAAGGTCGAAATCAGACCCTGAGGTACAAAACCGAGTCTTGACAACGATTTTGAGATTCTTTGGCACATTGGAGAAAGATATTTGATGGAAGATTAGATAGGATTTCTATGGGCATTAATTTTGGGTGATTTGGAGTTGATATGACTTTGTAAGAGCTTTGCAAAGTTAAGGTTTGTTTCGGATGACTTAGATTTTATGAAATAAAATAGGGTTTATGTTTTGAGTGATTTCAAGAATTTTGTAATAGATCTATAGATGAAATTTTGTGGATTTATGGTTATAGTTTTGTTTAATATGTATTGTGAATTTGAACTCGATCTAACGGTTGAATTGACGAATATTGAGGTTTTAGTGGGTTAAGGTCTTAGAAAGTAGAATTTTAGGTGCAGTGGAGGTTTTTAAGATTTCTTACAATCTACTAGTTGGATTGGAGTGAAACTTTCATGAAAGGATATTAGACTTATTTGAGATCAATCAAATGGTACAAAGGAGAGATATTGGCTCTGAAAGATTGGCAACAAGATTGGAGAAGGAGACCGACCAATACCCGAGCATATTTTTGAAGTTATCATCAACTTGGTAACTCCGATCCTTTTCAATTTTTTTGTACTTGTTTTTAACTTATTTTTTTAAAAGTGTACAAAATTTGAAATAAGATCAATGGTTTGTACATTAGTTATAGAGGTTTAAATTTGTTGTAGGAATTACTAAGGTTTGGTTTAAGATTTAGGATTTGGATTAGAGTTTGATTTACGGTTTAAGATTTGTTTAGGGATTGATTTAGGATTTAAGATTTAGTTAGGATTTGATTTAGGATTTAGAATTTAATTAGGTTTTGGTTTAGGGTTTAGGATTTGGATTAGGGTTTGGTTTAGGGTTTGGTTAGGATTTGGTTTAGGATTTAGTTGGGGTTTAGTTTAAGATTTATTTAGGGTTTGATTTATGATTTAGGATTTTATTAGGATTTAAGATTTAATTAGTTTTGGCCTATAGTCTGAATGAAGTTCAATAGGATTTTAACTAGAATTAAATTAAGATTGAATTGAGATGTATTTGAATGATATTTGTGATCCTTCTAATATTTTTTTAAGAATTCTTATTATTTGTTTGAAATTTCTTTGAGGTTTTTTTGAATTTGATTAAGCTTGCTTAGCATTATTATGGTCTAATTAGAGCATTGTTAGTATTCTATTAGAATTAGGATTTTTTTATTACAATTTCCATTCTTCCTTCCACAGCCACGTGCCCGGAGCATTCTCAAGCAAGACTTCATGTATTACGACACCGGTAGTAAGAGAATAGAAATGGGGCACCAGTTAGAGGTTATTCTGTGTTATCATTCTTGGTTGTTTTTTGAGATTGCTATTTCTTATGTTTTTTATGTTTTTGAGCATAGTAGTTTCAGTTAAGAGTTTGAAAGAGGGAGCATCATAGTAATTGAAAGTACAAAGCAAGCTATAGACAAAGAAGACAGTGGCCAAAATATGAAAGCTAGACGTGCATCAAAACCACCTTCTGTGATAATCGTTACCAATATGGAACCGATGAAGTTGAATACTTGCTGGACACCAAAAAAAATAAAAGACTTTTGGAATGCATAGTTGTTTCAGTTTTTGCACCTGTCATATCACTTACCATCAATTAATGTGTCATTAATGGAGAAATATATCACGAACTATGACACGGAAGATCGATCAAGTGTAATACAAGGACAAATTATTGGGATTGATGGAACAATCTTGGAAAAGATGTTGTGTCTTTTCATTGGAGAAATTGCAATAGGAGCTGATGACTCAAGCGACTTCACTCCAAGAAGATATTTCAAGGGAGGTATGTTGATCTTTGACAGGAGTCAAGGTTGGCAGACGGCTAAGGCAATTTCACCAAAACTCGTGGAATGATTTCATTTTGTGGTGAGGCGGTTAGGATTGTACCGACACCCCGCACATATATCCAAACAGTTATTGTATGCCATGGTGGGGGCACTGGAAGGAATGGTGTTCAATTGGGCAGCGTACGTAGCCACTCATATTCATAAAGAGATAGGAGTCAAGTGGAAATTGAAGAAATTCACTTATTTACTTTGTTCCAATTATGTGTATGCTGTGATTGTGCACACATTGTGTCAAACAGCACCAATAGAAGAAAATCATGTACTACTATCAGTGCCTCCGTAGAGAGAATGAAATTCATTAGCATAAAATATCAATATAGCAGATGAAATATACAAAATTAGGGAATCAAGTCATATAGTGGCACAAGGGATCGTTCCAGTTATTGAATCAGAATGGGTTTCAATTTGTTTAGCGATGGAAGAGGAGAATGAAACCCCAATTTTGATGGATATTAATCAGTTGGCATTTCCACAAGGTCGATTGTCTAAACAAATACCTCTTAAGAATGCTTTATTAAAGCACATTTTACAAATATATTGTATGGTGCGAGCATTGGATGTAGAGGGCAATAGCAAACGGGATTTAGAGGACAATAAGAAGGTGATATCAGAGCAAAAATGAAGAATTGAAGAGAAAGAACGAACGATAAACAAAATTGGAGAATCCAAGTTAATATTGGAGTAGAAATGGGTTCACCAATATGAGTCCTGGATGAAAGAAAAAGAACACATCTTATGGATTGCGGAAGGACAACGGGACGAATTGATCCAGAATTGCAAGACATGGGATTTGAAATGGAAGAAATTCAAATCCAAGTTGCAGGCAGAAGGAGACAAGGCAGAGTTATTGATGAAAGAGAAAGAAGCATTGAGTGACCAATCCAGATGCGAAACGGAGAAGTTGAGGTTCGAAATCAAAGTTTTACAAGCTGAGGTGATAAAATTGACAAAAGAGTTAACAGTGAGAAGTCAGTCACAAGTATCAATTGAAGATGTTCCACAATGGATGAGTCAGCAGCAGCATCAATTGGAACATCATGATGCCCGGATCTTAAAATTGGAGGCTCAAGTACGTAAATTAGATGAGTGTAATGAAGATCTATCAAACTAGTTAAGGATGGAATTGATGGACGGATTGGAGGAGGAAGAAGTTTTGAATTTAGAACTAGATTTGATGGAACCTACATTAGAAAATGCAGCAAATGATTAATTGTGTGGGCCAAAGGAATTAGTAATTTTATAGAGTTTTCTTAAGTAGTTTTTAGATAAGAATTAATTGTGTATTTTTAAAGATGCTGCACGGATAGGAGTGAGGCTATGTAGAATAGATATTAGTTCGTTGTTATAAGATATTAGTAAAATAAACTAATAGTCTATAGAATAGTTAGTTTAGGAGGACGGATGATTGATTCAATTATTAAAAGCGGTTATTATAGGATTACGGTTAGAATCTGGAAATCAATAGCAATTATGTAGGAATTGTAGAAGTTTGTCAAGGTGCCAAACTGTGATAGTCATAAGCCGAGGTTAAGCTTGGTGCTTCCTCTTTGTTTTTATTTGTTTTCTTTGTTGTTGAAGAGTAATGGATAATTTTTGAATACTGAGAAGTGAGTCTGTGGAATAAATTAGAAATTGATTTATGAGTTATTGATTATGTAATTGAAGTACTAAGTGATTTAATTATATGAGAAGTTATTAAAAGATTGATTATGGATAGAAGATTATGATTATTGTTTATTGAGAGTTTTGTGTATGTGTTTCGACAAAAGAAGTCTTTGATTACAGGAATTCTATGAATTCAGATTGGTTGGAGTGAAGTCCGTTATTCCTAGTATTGGATGGAATTTATTGAGTTTTGAACGGTCTTTTGAAAGTGCAGGATTACACATTGTGGTTATCAGTTGATGAAGGAGTATTGTTACTGGGGAGAAGTATTGTAGTATTTCTTAGTGTTTTAGTGGTTTGGAATACAGTTAATTGTGTGATCCTAACAAGTGAAACTCATGCGCTTAGTCTTTTCCTGTGTTTGAATTCCTCTATATAGGTTTATTTTGGAAGAAATTATAGAATAAGTAAAATGACAATCATAGTATTACTCCAAGACTTAATTTATATGCTTTGTCTATCCATCATTTTGAGGATGAAAAGCCGAAGATAGTTTTATATCCACTTATAAAATCTTAAAAAGGATTCTTCAAAATCTTGATACAAACTAAGTTCTCCTATCCGATATAATATCCTTTGGTAATCCATGATAGCGATAGATATTGTCAATAAAAAGCTTAGCTGTTTCTTCACCCGTGATGGATTTTGTACATGGCACAAAATATGCCATCTTGGTCAAGCGATCTACTATCTTAAATATAGAGTCATAAGAACCTGAGCTTGGAAGATCTGTGATGAAGTCCATAGAAACAGAAGACCATGGTTGTTCCAGAATGAGTAATGGCTAAAGAAGTCCAAAAGGTCGATGACGAGGAGTTTTTGATCTTGAGCAAATATCACATGATTGTACAAAATCTTTGACTGCCTTCCACATTTGAGGCCACCAAAAATTCCTAGATATCAGCTCCAAAGTCTTATTGTATCTAAAATGTCCTACTGCTAGAAAGTCGTGACAAGCTTGAAGAACACGTAAATGTGCTTCTCCTTCTAGAACATATAGGCATCCTTCGAAATAGAGTAGGTTGTTCTTGAACTCAAATTTAGAGGGATCATGAGATTTAGAAGAATTATTCTTGATATCCTGAACAAGAAGATCTGAAGACATACTTAACTGGACTTGCTTGAGAAAAGTTAAATCAATAGTTAATATTGATTTTATTGCATGAAGTGAAATTGCTCTGGCTTTAAGAGAACCGTTCTTTGTTACTCAAAAGTTACATCTCCTTCTTTTGGTACAAGATAAGAATGTCTAGACAAGGCATCAGACAAACCTTGTTATTTTCTTGGTCGATAAGTGATGATGAACTCAAATCTTGATAAAGACATGTTTCAACGAGCTTGACGATGATTTAATACACATGTTGACTTGAAATACTCAAGGTTTTTGTGATCCGTGTACATGATGATTGGACTTGAGGTGCCTTCTAGATAATGATGCCATTCTTGAAATGAATCCATAATTACAAAAAGTTCTTTATCGTGGATTTCATAGTTAATCTCGGTTGCTGAAAATTTCTTGGAATAGAAAGCTATTAGATGGAGCTTGTCATCTACTCCCATTTGTGACAAAACGGCATCCAAGGCAAAGTCTTATGCATTTGTTTCCATAAAAAATATCTTGGAGAAGTCGACGCGATACAAGATTGGTGTAGAAGTAAATTTCTTCTTTAAAGCATCAAACGCTACTTCAGCTTCTTTACTCCTCTCAAATTTGTCTTTACAAGTCAAACGTGTAAGTGGAGCTGTAATTTGAAAAAAGTTCTTGATGAAGATTCGATAGTAATTTGTAAAGCCGAAAAAACATTGCACATCTCGTACTGTTCTTGGAATCTTCCAATCTATGATAGTCTAGATCTTCTTGGGATCTATCATCAGGCCTTCGTTGGAAATGATATATCCTAAAAAGTCAACTTGAGTAGTGTGGAATATACACTTTTTCAACTTGGCATATAATCCTGCATCTCTTAATTTTTGTAACACATGACGAACATGGAGTTCATGTTCTTCTGTGTTATTAGAGTAGATTAGAATATCGTCTAAATAACAAATGATAAAATTATCTAAAAATTCACAAAAAACATCATTCATAAGGTGTTGAAAAGCAGCTCGTGCGTTTGTGAGTCCAAAAGGCATGATATTATATTCAAAATGTCCATACCTACTTCAAAAAGTAGTCTTTCATTCATCTCTTTATTTGATGCAGACCAAGTTGTATGCTCCTTGTAGATCTATTTTTGTGTAGATCTTTGCTTGATTGAGTTGATCAAGAAGTCCTGAAATCAAAGATAAAGGCTACCTATTTTTTATGGTGATCTTGTTAAGGCCTCGATAGTCTACGCACATCTGTAAAGACCCATCTTTTTTCTTCACAAATAAGCTCGGTGCTCTTGTTGGAGATTTTGAATAGCATATGAAGTTTTTAGCCATATTCTTGTGAATATACTCCTTTAGTGCAGCCAACTCGTTTTGTGATAAGTTATAGATTGGTCCAAATGGCAGTTGAGCTCCTTCTTCAAGATCAATTGAACAATCATAAGGTCGATGTTCTGGAAGAATATCTGCATTCTTCTTCTAAAAAACATCTTGGAATTCTTGATATTGACTAGAAATACCACTTGACATCTTTTCACTATCTGAAATGGGCATGGCATATATAGCAAAAGATGACCCCTCTTTGGTTGCATGCATGAAAGCTCTTGCCTCTACTAGTAAGGGCTTAGATGCACTAGACTTATGTATTTTCTCTTAATTAATAGAATTTCGAAATAAACTACTAGGAAAGTTAAGGTTACGGGAAATCCAATCTATCTGAGGGTTGTACTTTTCTAACCGAGATAGTCCTAAAATGACTGGATTCAAAAGAGATCATATCACATTATATATTACTATACTATTATGATCTTTAATTACTACATCTAAAAGAACAGTCTCATGGATAACATCACCAGAAGACAAGGAACGACCATCTATGACTTCTACATGTACAGGTTTGATTTTCTTCACTAACGATATTTCTTGTTTTTTGACAAAGTCTTCGTCTATGAAATAAGCTGAGGCTTTTGAATCTAATAATACAAAGATTTTTAGGTCCTAAACACACATCTATTGTAAAATAAGGTGAGGGATCTGAGGAGAGAATAGGACCTTGACTAGGTGTTGCACATGGTTCCAGCCGCACAGTCCCTATTGTAGCTGGAAGAACTCATTTTTTGACACATTGTCTTCTTTTGCAATCGTACTCCTCATTTTGTGATTGCGTTGCTTCCTTGGATAATATTGAGCAATGTGTTTAGCTTCTCCGTAATATAGACATAAGCCCTCTTCACGTCGTTGAGTCTTTTCTTGCTCCGTGAGGTGTTTAAAACATACCGTATCAATTTGCATTGGCTCTGGCCTTGATGGAAAGGTTTCCAAAAACTTAGAAGATGTTGCCATGACTTGACTTGTTCCTCTCTAGCCATATCTTTGTTCTTGACATCTTTCAAATAAACGATTATCACATGCAATAGCTTGAGTAATGGATTGTTCTAAAGAATCTATTTTTGGTATTATCAATAACAAATCTTTGACATTATCCTTTAATCCATAGTAAAATTGATAAGTGCTTTATCATTCCAATCAACATCATAAGCTTGACTTTGGAATTCAGCGGCATATATGGTGGCTGAACGTAATCCTTGTCGTAGTGATACAAGCTTGGTCTCTACTACCCTTTCTCGATTACTTTCTTTAAATGTAGTCGTAAATATTTCTAAGAATGAATTCAAATCATAGAGTATTCGTGAATCTTTTTCTATCAAAGATGCGAACCAAAAGAGAGCACTTCTAGATAGAAGTGCGCCTATGAATCCAACTTGAGTAAATCCATCAAGGTATTGGAAAGGATGCAACCTTAAGTAGAGTTTAACTTGTTGTAAAAATCCTCAAAATCTTGATCTTATTTCGTCAAAATTTTCAGGCATACTAATCCTTGCCTCCTTCGAGCTTGTAGAAATAAAACTCCCAGAATTTGGTTGTGAAGCTAATCGACTTGTTTCCTTCAAGTGCACAACTTCTTGGCATAGACTCTGAACTTCTTCCATAGTAGTAGGAATAGTGCTTCCATGGTTGGTATTGGTGATGTATGAAATTTCGGTCCTAAGAGTGTTGACAAGCTCATGAAGATCTACAATAGTTGTAAATCTATTTTCACTTCTACCAAGTGTAGCATCCATGATTTTTTCTTCCATAGACAACTCAAATGAATTCAAAAGTTAAATTAGAGGAAGGTAATCTGTAACCTCTAAAAACAAATTATACAAAGAGGGGTAATCTACTCTCTTTAAGAAAAAGATTAATGTTAGAAAATAAGATTTTCTTTTAAAGGTGGATAGTCCGCAACCTTTAAAATATAATAATAGAAGTAGAATAATTCACTCACTTCTAGAACAAGACAGAAACAATATTTTAGCACTCTTGTCAAACTATCAAGGATATGAACTCCAAAGAAAGATAATCTCAATACACTCTTATGTCACTCAAAAATACTTAGAAACCACTCAAAGATGATAATATATTGAATTAGAATGGCTATTGCCAAAGACTAGAAAATATGACGACTCTTAAAACTAAATTGGAAATAAGAAAGGAGTTGATAAGAGTAAAGAAGGCTTCACTCTTGTCTCTATATATATTATCTAACTAGGGACTACATGGCGATGTTCTATAGGACCTCCAATATGTGTTGACTTTGTAGGAGACTTGCCTTGACTTACAAGGCAAGTTTTTCTATGTATGGGCCACATAATTAGCTTGGTCTTCAAGCTAACAACATATGTGGCACATGGCCAACTTATTGACCACATTTCTAATCCAAAAAGTCAATTAAAGACACCTATGAAGTCAAAGCAACGTCTATGAAGCTTCTAGGAAGCTTTCATATCAAATACTATAGAATTAACTTACTTTTATCTACTTTTACTTACTTCTACTTATTTATATATGTAATTACTAGTTTATATGAGTATGTCCATAACAACTATAGATGGTTGAGAGGACATATCAATCATCTTCATAGAGAGTAAAGATCAGAGTATGTATCAAATATAATTTGCTGCATCTTGGACTTCCTCAACATATGAAGACTACTCTTCATGGAACTCGTCTCTAGAAGGGAGGACAATATCACGGATATATGTATTTATCTCAATAGTTACTTATATGATTAATTAGAAGTAGGTAAATATAGAATAATTTCAGAAAGTCTTCTAGAAAAGCTTCCTAGAAGCTTCATAAAGACGGTTTTGACTTTAGATGTATTTGTAGGTTAGAAACTTGGCCAAAAAGCTAATCATGTATTGGTAGCTTGTGGAATAAGTTATCTCCGTATAGTAGCTTATGGAATAAGTCAGCTATGTGGCGCATACAAAGATAACTTGCCTTACAAGATAAGACATGTGGTTAGCAAAGTCAACACATGTTGGAGGTCCTATAGGACATCGCCACGTAGCTCTTAGTTAGATAGTATATATGGAGGCAAGAGTGAAGCCTTCTTCACTCTTGTCAATGCTCTTTTAGTCCTTAGTCTTGTTTCAAGACTTTTTAGTCTTCTTGTTTTTGGCAATAGCTATTCTAGTTCAATATAGCACCATCTTTGAATGATTTTTTAGTCTTTTCAAGTGACACAAGCCTATCTTGATCTTTGAATTCTTCTTGATTCATGTCCTTGACAGTTGCTAGTAGCAGAGATACAATATAGGATAGAATTTAGTAAGAAAAATACCATAAAGACTATATTTTTCTAATTAGCTAATAGTAGGGGAATTATAAAAGAAGTAGTCTTGGTATCAAAAAGAAAAAAGAAAATCTAGTGAGGTTTAATTATGATGGTTTTGAAGATTTTTTCTAAATTCAACAAATTCAAGTGGCAAAGTGGTTCTTTTAATTATGAAAGCCTTTCAAATGCAATAGAGGCATCAGATGCACCATATGGAGTGAAGAAAACAAGATCAGCATCCTTTCTTTCAAAGTACAAGTAGAACGATGAAATTCTCATTTTTTGAAGAATTTTACAAAAATTATCAAAATCCTTATAAGTAAAAAATATCTTTATAAAAGTTACAAATGAACATAAATTGAGGCATGTGAGTAGTCAATTTTAGCATAAAAAGGTGTTTTGAACACAATAATGAAGTTATTCAACATTGGAGGAGCATTTCTCGTGGTTCAAATATTAGGTTAAGTTGAAAGTTGTTGGAGCAGGAGTACCTTCAAGTTAATTTTGAAAATTTTAAGAAAACATTCAATTTGAAATTCATCATGATTTTTGGCACTTTTTGGAGTAGAAGGAGGTTGCTGCCTCAATTCTTGAGCGTTATTAAGATACCTTCGATTTTTTCCTTCTTTAGTTCTATTTTAATTTTAATTTTTTCAAAAACTAGTAATTTTTATATATCAACTTTTAACTCTTAACTTATTTTAACTTTAGTTTAATCTTTATTTTAACTTATAACTTTTACTTTAATTTTTTAATTTTAATTTTTTACTCTTATTTTTAATTTTTACTTAAGATTTTATCTTTACTATGGATTAAGGATAATAACTTAATTAATTAATTTTATCATCAATTATTAAAGAAGTAATAATATATATATTAAATAATAAAATAATAAAAAATAATACAAATAATCTAAAAAATAAAAAAAATTAATAATAAAGATAAAATTAAATTATCTAATTAAAAATAAAAGAAAGAATTATTTTGCATGAAGTTTAAAGAGTGAATTATCATTGTGAATGTGAATAATGTTAGTAATTTGATTAATAATTTGGTATTTTCAGAAGAATAAGTAATAATTGGATTAGAATTTAAATGATAGCTTACTTTTAAATTCATGTAATCAATTCTCTTATTGTGAGTTAGAATAAACTTCTTAATAGTAGAGGTTTATTTTAGCTCATAAAACTTTGTCTCAAATTTCCTAATTAATTCATTTAGAGCCATTTGATTCTCTAGCCTTTGCTTAATCGACTCCAAAAAAGTAAATTTTGTCATTCTTTCTAAGTCTTCTTCAAAAAATTCATCTTTCAAGAGTTCTTCAAATTTCTTCCATAGTATAGTCTCAATATGTAACTCTTGCATCTTCTCTCTAATTTCTGGTACCACTGCCAAATTAAAGGTGGTAATCATCTTCATTTTTGAAACTTAATGTACATCTATTTTACATGTATAAATCTTAAGAAACTTAGTAATGTTCCACTCATCAAACCTTTCAATCTTATCCACCACTACTTGTAAAGCTTTGATAGTATTCCTATCCTTTCTATGCACTTGTTGCCTTTCTTCTATAAATTGAGTAAATGCCATGAATAAATCATGGGCATCCATCTTACTTGGTAATGCAAACCCTAGAATTTGATCTTTCATCTTAACTTGTTGAAAAATTTAGTGCCTTAAGGCTCTCTTAGTGGAAGCACTAATATGTCGGAGTAGTACAAATTTGCCTCAAGAAAGCACTAGGCTTCTGGCTGCCACTAAATGCTCAATGAAGTCTAAGATATTAAAGTTTCAAGTTTGTATATACAATATTTTTTTTTTTAGTGCAATTATATCAATACATAAGCTGTCTTTGAATTATATGTGTTTTCTTCAATACCTTATAACTCCTTCATCTAGACTTAGAATTCATCAAACAAAATATAAAAAATATAGCCAAAAAATTGCTCTCTAACCACAGTTACTAATCTTTTGTTGCTTTTCGTAAGTATATGTTATGCCCCAAAGAGTGATAGTAGATATGAAATTAACACCTTAACTTTGAGTGCCTATAACTCTTTTATAAAAACTTCAAATCACACAAAATGTGTACCCTAACCATATCCAAAAACCTAAATTTACTAATCCTAGCCTCCAAAGCTCAAATGACTTTGAAAGAAAAATCCTAATCCCTAATAAGGCCTTAAGCAACCTCCTTGAAGCTCATTGGGCATGACATTCAACCAATAGGGATGAAGTTCTTTATTCCTTACATTCATTCAATCATACCTTGTTTTCATCCTTTTTAATAAGCTTACTAATAATTTAAAATTCTATCTTTAGATTCCAATATTTTCTTAAGTTTTATACTAAATATTTAAATTTTATATAATATAAATACTATAATCAAAATAAATAAACCTCCAAATAAATTTTCTTAGATCATCTCTCTTTAAATTTACTTACTAACCATTCTAATCCACATCAAGATTTGTAAATATAATATATGTTTTAATTAATTTTTACATACTATAAGCAACTATAATGTGACATTGCATCAATGGATAAGATATTCCAATTTATTTTGGCTACACCTTGAGTCTGGAACTTCTTCCACTTCAAACTCTTCATTATTGTCTACTTCAATAAGAGGAGGTGAGGCTTATCTTCTTCTTGGTATATTCATGATCTTATAAAATTTAAAAAGAGCCATATAGAAGAAAAGATGGATCTTCATTGACTCCAATAGATATAATTGGTAAGTAATTAGATTGATTTGTCCACAAATAGGAAAAAGTCCAAGCCTGTTGTAGTATAACTTATCACGTGGATGAGTAGTCTTGACATTATGACAAAGTAACCATACCTTGTTATCTATATTGAATTATGGTTGTTCTTTTTGATAAGCATCTGCATTGATTTTTTGTCATTCTTGAGCTTCCTTTAACTACACCTTCATTGTTGCATGTAGCTCAGACAAACAATTTGTCAAATCTTATCTCAAAGGATTATCAACTTTTGAAAAGTCAAAAGTATCAAGTCATTGATGGTAACCATAAATGATAAAGAAAGGTATTTTTTACATAAAAAAATATATCATATTATTTTAAACAAATCGTGTCAATCGCAAGAGGGGTCTTCAAATTTTCTTGTTGATAATTGATAGTACACCTTAAATATTGCTCCAAAGCTTGATTTTTGTGCTTTATCTATTCATCAATTTGAGGATGAAAGGCCAAAAAAAGTTTTATGCTCAGCTTTAGAATCTTAAAAAGAATTTTCTAAAATCTTGATACAAATTAAATCCTCCTATCTAATATAATATCTTTTAGTAATTCATAATATCGATAGATATTGCCAAGAAAAAGTTTGAAAGTTTCTTCACCTATGATAGATTTTATGCATAGTATAAAATGTGCCATTTTGGTAAAATGATATACTATCACATATATAAAATCACATAAATCTAAGATTGGAAGATTTGTAATAAAATCCATAGAAATAAAAGACCATCGTTTTTCTTGAATAGGCCAATGTCAAGGACCGCTTTTGAAAACTTCTAATCTATAATAGTTTAAACTTTCTTAGGATCCATCATTTGAAATGAGATAACTTAAGAAAACCATCTAAAAACTCTCAAAAAACATCATTCATAAGATATTGGAAAGTTGTTGGTGCATTTATAAGTCCAAAAGGCATGATATTATATTTAAAATATCTATACATGGTTTAAAATGGAGTCTTCTATTCATCTCCTTTTTTAATGCATACCACATTGTATGCTCCTTATAGATCTATTTCTATATAGATCTTAGCTTGATTCAATTAATCAAGAAATCCAAATATTAAAGATAGCAGATACTTGTTCTTGATGGTGATCTTTTTGAATCCTCGATAATCAATACACATCCACAATGATCTATCTTTTTTCTTCACAAATAGAATTGAGGCTCCTATTAAACATTTGGAATGGCATATGAAGTTCTTAGCTAGATTTTCTTCAATATACTCCTTGAGTTCAGCTAATTCATTTTGTGATAAATTATAGATTGATCCAAATGGCAGTTGTAGTTCTTCTTGAATATCAATTGAGCAATCATAGGGATGATATTTTAGAAGAATATTCACATTCTTTTTCTCAAATATATCTTAAAATTCCTAATATTGGCTTGAAATACCTTTTGAAGTCTTGGCACCATTAAAAATGGATGTGGCATAAATAACACAAGGTAATCTTTCTTTTGCAACATGCAAGAAAGTTCTTCACCTATAGATATAGATTTAATTATATTATATTTGTAATTTTTTACTTGATTAATTATATTCTTAGTTATACTTTTAGAAAAATTAAGAATATGAAAAATCTAATTTATTCAAAGATTGTATTTTTTTTAACCACAATAAACCTAAAATAATTTGATTAGAAGAAGATCTAATAATATTAAATACCACAAAGCTATTATAACCATTAGTTATTACTTCTATAGGAAGGATTTTGTGGGTAACATCTCCAAAAGACAACAGACGATCATCTATGATTTCTACATGAACAAGTGTAGTTTTCCTTATTAAAAATATATTAAATTTTTTAGCATATTTTTCATCTAAAAAACATGCTGAGGCTCTTGAATCTAAGAAGATAAAGGCTTTGTAATGTTTAGGTTCTAAAATAATATTTAATATAAAACAAAGAAAGAGTTTTAAAGAAAAAATAGGACCTTAATTAGATATTGTACAAGGTTCCAACTACACAATTTTTATTATTGCTAGATAAATTTGTTTTTTGATATATTATCTTCTTTGACATTTGTACACTTCATTTTATAATTTCATTACTTTTTTAGATAATGTTGAGCAATGTGCTTAGGTTCTTCAAAATATAAGTACAAATCTTTGTGACGATGATGAGTCTTTTTTTGCTCTGTAAGAAATTTGAAACATACAATATCAATTTTCATATCTTCTACTTTCAAATATATATGTTGAGAAGATATTGATTTTGCCATTAAATTATAGTGACATTGAAGACCACTTATCTGACTCTCAGATCAAAATTTGAAAAGTTGATTGTCACACTTCATAGCAAAGTTAATCGCTTGACCTAATGTTTGAGGATCAGATAAGTTGAGCATTAATTTCTTTACATCATAATATAATCCATAGAAAAATTGGCTAATAAGTGCAACATCATCCCACTTGATATCAGTTACAAATTATCAAAATTATGAAGCATATAATATTACGAATCGATTGCCTTCTTGTAAAATTTGAATCTTATTAATTGCAATATAAGTTGTATCATGTTCTCTATATATGGATCAAAATTCTTCAAAAAAAGCCTCCAAATTATGCAATATTGGATCTCATTGTTCAAAAAAAATAAAAATCACAATAATAGTGAACTTGAAAGAAGTGTATGAATGAATCTAACTTGAGATCCTAGAATTAGATAGCTTTGGAATTGAAGCTCAATCACAAGTTTTACTTGATTGATAAATCTTCAAAACTTTGATCTTGTACCATCAAACTTCTCAGGCTTGGCAACTCTTGATTCTCTGGTACCAAAAAGATATTCTACTGTAAGAGAAGGAATATGATTGGATGCAAATATTCAAGTAGTTCCAATCATATCTATATCTTCACTTCTTGCCATTTTTGTTGCTTCTTGTGATAGTAAACTATGTTGATGCATTGTAAGTATTAATTTTTTTAATTGATCTTGTATTTACACCATTGCACTCTTCATTTCAATAAGCTTTGCCATAATAATACTTAAAAAATAAATATCTAATATTACTCAAGATAAACAGAAGAAGGGACTTGAAAATAAAGAAGATACTAAGAATAATATTAGTTTAGAAGAGGATATTTTACAACTTCTAATATGCTTATCTTTTATCAAAAAAAAGAGGTAATCTACTCTTAATCAAGAAAAGACAAGCTACCAATATGTATGGCACATGGCCAACTTTTTAACCATGTTTCTAATCTAAAAAGTCAATTATAGACACTTATAAAGTCAAAGCAACATCTATAAAGCTTCTATAAAGCTTTTATAGAGGATATTATAGAATTAATCTACTTTTATTTAATCATACAAATATTTATTGGTTTACATAGGTATGTCCATGACACAAGATTAAAATCAAATCTCTAGCCACTAAAATAACCACGTAAGACAAAATAAGGAGGTATTTGAAGATTGGCAATAAAGATTGATGGGCTAGCTTTAAGTTAATTTCAAAGATGTAATTCTTTTTTTCAAAGGATTTGGAATGACTTTGCAATTATTATTCAAAATTAAGATTTTTATTAATGACTTAAGATTTATACAATATGATTAGGACTAGCACTTTCAATTAGTTTGTGCAATTGGTGTCATATTTATAGGTTAAAATTTGATATTTCTTAGTTGATTAGATTTACTAAGTATGTATAAAATTTTATATTAATTTAATAGTACAATTGAGAGATATCTGGATTTTAATACAAGAGGGTATTAGTAATTGGCAGCTTGGAGTTAAATAAGTTTTCTATGATAACTAAATATCTATTAATTAAATTAAGGTAAAATTTGGCTTGATAATAGAAGACTTCAAGGTTAAGCTACACACCAATTTTTATTTGAAGTTAATAGTTGAAGAAGGAGAAATCACTACTAAAACATTTGCATCAACTTTTAAATTGGTGATCAAGTAACATCAATGTGGTTCTTGGGCTTTTTCTCACAATTTGTAAGTTGGATTGAGCTAAATTTTTTTAAGCATGTAGAATACTTATAGTGGAATTTGTATGCAAAATTTTGTATCAAGTAGATGGTCAAAATAGAAGTTACAGCATGCTGAAATTCACTAAAATTCACTGAAATTTCAGCAACTAAGATTAGGGCTTACAAGGAGAAATTGAAATTGCCTAATTATGAAAGTAATAAGACAATTGGAATTTATGTATAGTTGAAATTACTAAGAAGAGTGTTTTTGAATACTTTATATTGGATTTTAGCACTTTTTAATTGAAATTCGAATTACTTTGTATTTAGATGGTTAAAACCTATTAAGCTTCCTAGACATTTGCAAAATACAACTTTACCTTCTACAACCAAGTGCCCTATATATTCTTAAGTAAGAATTCTTGAAATATAATAATAGAATAATAAGAATTTTTAAGAAAAAAAAATTATTAAGGAAATTTGAAAGATAGTATTTACAATTATTGAAGGTGGAAAAGTCAATATTGGAGCCAAAGAAGGTTAAATTGTTTCTTCAAGCTTCTAATAGAAAATTGCAAGAAAAATTAGAATTGCTTCTTGAAGTCAATGAAGAAGTTGAAGGATTGATGAGGAAGTAGAAAAATATTGAAGATGCTATGGATTTGCTTACAAAATTGAAAAAACTGAAAGATAGGATTAATATTCCAAGAATAATATAAGCACCTAAAACTCAAGTGCATACAATACAATCAATAGTACCTATTATTCAATCTCCAATATCTACATCAAAGAAAGAAGATATGAAAGTTGAAGAAATTATATATGGGATGTAAAATCTTTAAATTAAGAGCTAACATAAAGTATTGATGGAAAAAAAAAAAAAAACAAAACAAAATAAAACAAAAAAAAACAAAAAAAAAAACAAAGAAATTTTGATAATAGAAGAGAAGGAAAATCTTCTAAGATGCAAATTTGAGGAGACAAGGCTTGTGAAGCAACTTTACAAGAATTATGTAAAAAAGATACTTCAACAATATTGGAAGAAAAAACAAAAGAGATAAAGAATAAAAATAAATCAATAGCTTATAAAATTCTTTCTACTATTGAAGCAATAATAGATTTAAAGAAAGTATTGAAAGAACGTGTACTAATTGCTAAGGTGGACTTTACATTGAAAGATATTTTAGAAATTATAAAGAAAGAGTTTTTTGATTTTATTATTGATAATATTAAAAAGAAGAGACAAATAATGGGTGAAGCTGAAATAAGTCATGCTATTGATGCAAGGATATATAAGAACAAAGAAGAGATTGATAATTGTTACAAGTAATCAAAAAGTGAAAGAAATGGTTATAATCAAGAAGTTTATTTTGAAAATTATAGACAGAAGATAATAGAAGTTTCAACCATTATATTCAAAAGTATTATATATAGATAAATACAAAAGTATTGATAAAGGTAGAAGATAAAGAAGAATCAGTTGCTGCTTTAATTGATCACAATTTCAAAATAAATCTTATATCTAAGGATCTTTATAAGAAGTAGATAGAATCAATTGATATATAGTATAGATAGACTATATACCTTATTATAGTACATTCTTCTATGCAATAAATACCTTTCTTTCCTACTTATGATTATCTTCTATAACTCAATGGTTTTGACTTCTCAAAATTTAATAAACTTATGGCAAAAAATTTAGCAAATTATTTATTTGAGCTATATACAATAATGAAGGTATAATTAAAAAAACTGAAAAATAAAAAAAGACCAATACAAATGCATATCATAATGAGAAACTTTAATTTCATGTTGGAAAAAAAGTATAATTATTTTGTCACAATATTAAGACTAGTTGCCTTTGTGACAAGTTGGATTATTGTAGGCTTTGACTATTTCTTATTTGTAAACAAATCAAACTTATTGTCTATTGATTACATCTATCAAAGTCTATAAAGATCCATCCCATATTTTATGTATCTCTTCTTAAGCCATATAAGATAATGAATATCTTAGAAAGAAGACAAATATCATTTCTATTTGTAAAAATGAATAATAATCAAGAATTTGAAATAGAAGAATTCTTAGATTTAAGGTAGCACCAAAATAGGTTGAAATATCTTATTCATTGGTATAGATATAATATTAGTAAATACATTTGGAAATAAGCTAAGAATCTTACAATTACAACAAAGAAGATTGATACTTTTTATCAATAATATTCATCAAAATTAAGATGAAGAATAATAAATCTTTGTCATAAAAAAGATGCAGTTTAAAAAAGATTGTATTTTACCTTCTATCTTTGTTTGTAGTACTAAAGAGATAGAGAAACAATAACTAGTTGATTCAATATAAGAGCTATTATTTGTTAACTTACCAAATAAAAAAAATTTAATCGTCATAATCTTCAATACAACATAATAAAGATGAAGACCTTCAATAACAACAAGTTCTTCTTTGAATAGATGATAAGATACAATGCGTTTGATATCATAATTTTAACAAAGATTTTTAATGTTTGGTTATTTCATCGAAGGTAGGAATAATTCTTAATGGTCTTACAAATATTTTGTTTGAAAAAAGTAATGAAGGCCTCAACAATGGCGAATTAACAAGATAGTCTTCTTGCCTTAGAATGAAGCATTAATGATGGCTAAAAGGACCTATCAATTACCTTCAAAAGAAACAAAGATCAAAATATATGGCACATATAATTTGCTACATCCTTGACTTTTTTAATATATAATGACTTAAAATACTATTTCAATATTAACATATTTTGGAAAGAATGGTATATAATAGATGAATTATAGTAAATAATAATATGTGGTTTGTATAGTAAATGAAGTACTCTTTTACAGCTACCAAATGAGCCTAGATTAAAAAGAATCTATTAGATAATTATAGAGCTATAATCAATCTAATTTGAAATAGTATTAAAATATTTTTTTGAATGTGGTATCTAATTTTATATCAGTACTTTGTAGGACCTCTTTTGACCTTTAAAACTGCTTCCAATCTCTAACACATACTTTCTATTAACTTTTGGCACAAAATTACTTCAATATTATTTCATTCCACAACTACTCTTTTCCATAATTATCAAAACCCCTTTGGTTTTTTCTTCTAGGTATTGAGCTAGTATTTGAAGTGCTTTCAAAGATGTTCAATGGTATTAAAATCAAAAAATTGAGTATGCCAATCCATTACTTTAATCTCATGATGATCAAATTACTTCTATACTAATTTTGAATTATGCTTGTAGTCATTATCTTACTAAAAAAATTCCTCTTCTTTAGAAATCTCACATTCTTCAATATTAGAGAGTAGATTTTTTTTAAGTATTTCCACAAATTCCTTAGCATCCATCTTCTTCTCAACCTTTGCCATCCTCTCAATTCCATCCCATCCCATATAATTCCATACCATTATGTTTCTACCTCCATGATTAACTATTTCTTGAATCTTCTTATCAAGCAACGATTGATCTTTTTATTTCCACACCTACTTTCTTCCATCTTATCCAAATCTATTGATTTTTGTCTCATCTGACCAAATAACCCTCTTCCAATCCTCCATAGTCCATTCTTTGTACTTCAAAGTAGAATCCAATCGTTATTTCTAATGGTGGATAGATAATAGTGGCTTTTTTTTTCTTCACTATAGCTTTTATATTCTATTTTTTGAAAATATTTCAAATAGTTTGGATTAACACAAGATTACTAATAATATTGTTAATATTTTTAGTAGCTTCAACAACATTTTTAGCCTTCTCAGTGGTGATTTAGCAAAAGATTGTCTTTTTATTTACTACAATGTAAACTTGGCTATAATAGCTTTACTACAGCCAAATTTAGAAGTAATTTGACCATAAGATTTTTGAGAATGGAAAAGAGCAAAGGTGATCTTATCTTAGAGAGATTGAAAAATGGGTCTCATAATTATTTAAAGAATTGTTAAGGACACAAGAATCTGACAAAAAAATATGTCAAGGTTAAAGACAAAGAATGAGATTGATAGCAAAAGTGGTTTCAAAGATTCTCATTTATACTAAATTGAAAGTTACAAAAATCTATAGTACTTTCTATAGAAGTTTTTTAGAAGTCTTAAGAAGCTTCTAGACGTTTAAAGAGGCTTCTAAAAGCCTATGGAACTTTCTAAAAGATTGTGGAAGATTCTACAAATATCTAGAAGGTTTTAAAAATTTATAGAAGATTCTAGAAGGTCCTAGAATGTAATAATTTGGAATATATCCATGCCAAGAATTGTGATTAAGAATGATTCTTTTATAGGTGCTAATAAGTATTAATGATGCCATTAGATTAGTAATAATATTTTCATAATAAATCTGATGATAATAGAATGTTGTAATATTGAATAATTGATAGAATCCAAAAATTAGACACCACACTCAAAAAATTATATCAATACTTCTCCAAATTAGATTAGTCATAGCTCCACAATTACCTAATAGATTCTTTTCAATCTAGGCTCATTTAGTAGCTATAAAGGAATACTTTATTTGCTATACAAACCATGTGTAATTATTCACTATAATTCATATGTAATACACCATTCTTTTCAAAATATGTCAACATTGAAATAATTTTTTGAGTCATAGTATGATGATCGCTCTTTGTAGAACTTATTCCTAAAAAGATGGATAATGTCAAAAGACATACATATATACTTAGATAAAAAGTACTAGGTAGAAGATAAATGTAAGTAGATTTGATATTATCTTCTAGCATAGCTTCTTAGAAGCTTTATGGATGTATATTTGATTTTATACATGTTTATTACTAATTGGTAGGTTAGAAATTTAGCAACAAATTAACCAAGTGTCACACATGTAGATGGCTTGTGATACAAGTCAATGATATGAAAAGCATATATAAAACTTATTTTATAAGTTAAAATAGGTGTCTTACAAATTAAACACATGTTGGAGATCATATAGGACATCGCCACATAGCTCCTAATTGATAGTATATATGGAGCTAAAAATGAAATCTTTTTCACTCTTGTGAATGTCTTTCTAGTCCTTGATCTTATTTGAAGGTTTTTTAATTTTTTTTACCTTTAATAAGAACAATTCTAATTTCAATATTATATTAATTTTGAGTAAATATCTATTCTTCTTAAGTTATACAAGAATGTATTGAATTTTTGGTTCTTCAAGATTCATATCCTTGACAGAGAAATAAAGAGTTGCACCTAGGCATCAAGAAAAACTATTCCCACTCTAAAATTGTTCTCATTGATCATTGTGGCTCATTTCACAAACTCCACCAAAAGCCACCACCTCTCCATTGACCGACCCAAATGACTAACCCCAAGACCATTGACCCCATTGTCATAATGGTGGATGGATCCAAATTTGCACAAATCTTTGAGATCCAGCCCACAGAAACCAATTGACTTAAACCGTCAAACCGTCACCTCTAGGGCGACACATGTTGACATTGCTGCTCGACCAACCACTGGACAAGGAAGTGTCCGATCTACAAAACGGAAGAACGCCTGAAGCGCCTCACAGTCCACCTCCAAGATCTCTGCTCCCCAGCCTCCTCTGATCGATCACACAGCCTCCGAGTGGACTTCGACACTAAAGACTCTGATTCAGCATCCGAATCCAATACCTTGACCTCATTGTAAAACACAAATTCTTTCGGTCAAGCCCTCACTGTCTAGACAGCAGTTCACGACCAATCTTGGTGCCTCAATTTCAGCGCCATCTCGCACGTTACTGATTCCTTGCATCTTCTAGACTCATTAGAACTCGAACCTCTTACTAGAACGGTACGCTTGGCAGGGGGGCAACATCACCGTGTATATGACAAGGGCCGTGCCACAATTTCTACCCACGGCCCGAATAAGTTCATCGACAACGTTTGGTATGTGCCTTCTCTTGTCGACAATCTTCTCTCAATCAGTAAAATCTGAGACTCCAGATTTCTCCATGTATTTGCATCCAAATGTTGCCAAATTATTAACTGTGAGACAGGAGAGATATTCGCACAGGCTGCACGCCATCATGCATCTGATCTTTACCGCCTCACACCCGCAACAGCTGAACTCATCTACTCACTCTCAGGCTCTCATAAAAAAGAGTCCATCTACACCAACACACTTATGTCAACCAAATCCTACAAGAATTCAACATGGAAACTTGTAATCCATCTCACATTCCACTCAATGAGAGACTAAAACTTACAAAGGACATGGGAACAGAAAATACGGACGCAACACAATATAGAAGCATGGTTGGCAAACTAATATTTTTGACAAATATTAGACCTGAAATTGTCTTTGCAGTTCATTGTGTAGCAAAATTTATGCAAACACCTCAACAAACCATCTACAGGCTGTAAAATATTACAATATATTTGAAAGACATCAAACTATAGACTATTCTATCCTACAACCAACTCATAAGAACTTCTTGGATATTCAGATGCCGATTGGGGAAATGATATTGACGACAGAAGATCCATTAGCGGCTGTATCTTTAACCTAGGAGAAGGACCAATCACATGGAAATGCAAAGGACAAAACTCAATATCTACATCATCAACGGAATCTGAGTACAGATATTTAATGGAATATACAAAAGAGGCAATCTGACTAAGGCAACTATTCACAGAACCAGGTGTAATTAGCAACCTTCCCACTCCTCTTCATGTTGATAACCGAAGCAGAGTGCATGACCATGAGTCGCATTCCAATTGGAATGCAATTGATGACACAATTGCCAAGTGCCTTGGCCGAGTGCCTCCAAATAAAAAGGCCAGACACAGAAGTCAAAGATACTTTGCAACTCGACGTGTGGTCTAACCCTATGTTACAGGCTGGAACTCGATCTAAAAGAAGTATACTGGTAGGGACTCGACAAACATACCGTCTTGGCTGTAAAGTTCGTCTTGATGCTTTCAATTGTTGCTGTGCCACTTCCTCAACAAGCTAGGAAAGAGTTTGGCAAGCATCTTCTGTATTATCGAGTCCGTCTGTTCAAGCTAGAAAAAGCACAAGCAGAAGAAGGTAAGCGAAGAAGTTCTTGAGATCTAAAACCCTTGACGAAATACCTGCAAGACAGTGAGTACATGTCTTTTGAAGCAGATGTAGATCATTGTTCCTGCCGAAATCTTCATTTCTACGATTCAGTATTAGTAGTCGAATGGTTTGCGGAATAGGGTGAGCCTCCATGGAATTTCACATAGCTATGGAAATTAATAGCTAATGTTTACCTGGTTGAGATTCCATATGTCAAGCACCAAATCCTTTACAACTCTACGTGAAATGTGTTTTCTTGCTGGTGGTTTTGCAATTTTGAATTCCGTTACTCGTAGTTGCGCTCGGTCAGTCGCGTTGCATCTTTCCACTTGAGAGGCTTTTCGGCGCTTTGATCCCATCCAATAAATAGTCGCAACATTGCAATGTTTTCTTTCATGGCATATGTTTCCAAACCAACCATAAGACCTTAAACTCTATTGTTGCATTGTCGTGTTCTACTGTTGCAGAGTTTGCAGCTATGGCGACGGCGGTGTCGTGGGCAATGAGCGTCCTGACGTCAGTTAGAATTGAGGGCCTGCCGAAACCTATTTTTTCGAGGGATAATGAGGGGTTTCGTAGCACTAGTATGCAATGCTTCGCTTTGAGAAGTTGGAATCGTCATGCTTGTCAAGAGGTCCAAATCTCTGGGTTGAAGCTTGGGGTTGTGAGCGGGGGCAGAATTAGGGTCAGGGATAAGTTTTGTGTGGGGATGGCTTTGAGTGGTGAAGGAGTTGGTGGGGTGGAGAATCTTGGGACGGACGCTGCAGTTTGGTTAAGGGAGAATCTGCCTTTGCATCTGGAAAAAGACGGCGTTGATGTTGATTTAAGTAAGAGAATTGCAGAGGCATGCGCGGACGCCTGTGTGAGAATTTTGGCTACGGGTCGGTCTTTTGATCCAATGATGATAATGGATGCGATGGAGGAGGAAGTTGAGCGACGTGATTTGCGTGGTGACGATATTCTCCCATTTGAGATTGGCAGGAAGGCAGCAAAAGTGTTGACCCAGAGATGGAACGAGTTGCCGTTGGGGGAAAGACCAAAGAATTACCACCACCAGCTGTATATTAACAAGAAGGACGTTGTTGATTTCGACAAATGGCCGAAGAACCTCAATCTGCCATGAGTTCCGTCGCAGTTCATTGTGGAGCAGACGTTGGTGGCACTACAAGACTATACAAGTCAGACAAATCACATTTGGTATCCGTGCAGCAGGTTCAAAGCCAATGCTTCATCTGAATGGATTTTTATTTGTAGTTTTCTGTGTGTTAGTATTTGCTGAACACTCTATGAGGTAATTGATTGCATTGTGTCATTGCAACGATGAAGCAATCACAGAGAACTAAAGCTTGGGAGCAGTGCACAAATTTGAACGTTTTTTCTAAAATTGCAATGTGGAGACTTACTAGTGACGACTTTCGTTGGCCATTTGTTCTATGAGTTCTCTGAACTATTGCTTGGTCGTCATACCAGCAGCTTGATGCACACACAGGCACAGCTTTTGGATTTTATTGTCTTTGAAAGAATTCACAATGCAACCCCTAAATTGATATACTTAACCTCAAATGTTTTGGGAATCTAAAGCTGAATCTGCCTTTGAATTGCAGTCTAAGAATATTTTCTGGCGGTTGTTTATTTTGGAGATTTATTACGATCACTCGTCAATGCTTCTGTGGGTCTACAAGAAGAGCCCACCTGGTGAGGACATGCTCAGCCTAACATTTCCAAGTGTGGAAACCAATAAATATATCTGAAAGATCATGAGCAGTTGCCTTATATACTTTATATCTGGGTTATTGTGCAAAGGACCAACGTTGTGATATGTCCTCCACTGGCTAAACAACCACGCGTTTAGTTAGTTGATGTGCTTATTTATTGAGGTTTGATCCTCACTAACGTGCTTAATTTGTTGCAGACATTGCGGTATCAATATCCGTATTGAAGCCAAAGCAGCATAATGAAGAACTAATCCCTACTAGACTATTCGAAGCAACATGTCCATTCGACAAACCAATAAGTTTTTTGTGCACTCAGGGTGAAATTCATTACGCAGATATGGAATGTTCATTCTAAGAATGAACTGAGGCTATCGACTAGCCTAGAAACAGATGATGGCATGTCTACTTAGGGACATGAAATTGGAGATTCCACTCCATTTCTACAATAGCAAAAATGGTAGGATTGTAAACAAATGATGATAATGTGAATCACTTACCCAGGTACTCCCAGTTGACACTTTCATGGTGCACTTCCATATGGCATCCAAGAAATAAAGAATAAAGAACTCATAGTGAGGAGGCAACTCCTCCATGATGCTTGCCTACGACATCCACAAATTTAATATACTGCTGTTGCTCTGCTGTCACAGATGTGTGCAATGGACATGCGATGAGCAGAAAATTATGGAGTATGCAGAAGAAGCGCCTGTTGTTTTTGTTTTTGTTTGTTTGTTTTTTTTTAGTCTTTTTTTTTGCACTCCTCAGAACGAAAACTGCTCACCCAGAATTTGTGCAATCGAGTTACAACCTCTGCAGAATAGCTCAACTTCCTAGCAAATGCGTTGAAACATCGTCACACTTGAGCGACATGGACGAAGAGCAGGGTTAGAAACCGCACAGGTGGCAATCCTGAGTATCAGTGCGGGTATCATTGTAATCTACTAGGCGCCCAGCAGCCTCCAAATCTCTTCATGTTCTTGGTGTTTCAAGTCTTGGCATGTTTCCAGCTGCTCACTGGTAGTTCATTTGAACGAGCCTATTCGTCTCAACTACGGTTTTAGATGATAGTTTTAGTTACATATTTATATTTTGCATTATTTTTCTAACAAACTGAGAAAATCCTTGGGCAGGGTAAGCACAGTCCGTCTCAGTTTTTTTTGTTTGGTTAAGTCAATTTACACGATAATCTCACTCTGAAGGTCTCCGATTCGAACCCAGCATTAGACCTAATCTATTCTCTTCGATGGCTTGTTTTCTTAGAGAATTGAGTTTTGCCCATGTCCAACGAAGCTTCAACCAGATGTACGCAACAGGAGGGTAATGCTAAGCCCACGTCTTATATAATCGGACCCAAATCCGCCTTCAAATATTTCACTCCACTTCGCATCCAACGTCTAGCAGTTGCGCAAACGACCTCAGATTTAGCGTAAACATTGCATCGGAATCTATATAACTTAGATTTCAATCCCAAGAGTGTTCTACTACACATGCATTGTGTGTCTGTGGACGGCATTTATGAGAGGATGTGACGATGATCAGAACAAATGACAATATTTTTTGGAATACGTAAAACTGACTGGATTAGACTTTCAACATGATTAGCCCCTTCACTACCATAATTCTAGAAGTGTATTTCCTCTCTTCGATGTCTCCTCTTGATTATAAACTAACTTAACCATTCATTTTTATTAAAGAAATAAGTAATAACTGATAGTGTTCAACTGAGGCACAAATCTTTCATTACCTGCGTTATCTTCTGGTAATGCAGTGCCGCAAGTTCCAACATTTCCATGCCCAGACATCGTGACAAGCTGGTACGCGAGGAGAGACGAAACAACACGGTGCTTCTGAACCTTGGATAGTTGCAAAGCACGTTTGGACATAATTAATAGGTACCAGTTTCAGAACTGTGACAACTTCTCAGCTCCAGTTTCTCCATCGTAGAATGACAGAAAAAAACTTTGAGGAGGGTTGTAGAAAATAATTTTCTGTGAATGATTGCGAGACTGACATCTCGATTGGATTGATGCTTGCCTCACATTTCAGGACGTTTCTCTGGTGCCTTCGACAGATACTTTTTTCCGGAACTAATGGCATTAGTCCAGAACAATCAAGTGACTACCGCATGCACTGATGCAATTATCCATAATCCAATGCGACGAAACTTCACCCAGTTCGTCCCATCCACATTCAAATCTCATCCTTCTCGAATCTGCATAAACTTCTATCACTCTACTTGTATCGAAAGCAACTGTTTCTCTTTTCTATTTTTTTAATATTTATTTTTTAGTTTTTTTTTTAATTAAACACCAGAAATGTAGCAGACGAGGAAACTCTGGACCGCAGCTACAGTTCTCAACAGGGAAAGGGTGTTCTGTGAGATCATCTGAACCCCTAAACCTACGCTCAAAATTTATCGTTTGTCGCTATTCGCATGCAAATTACTATTTTTGGTGAAATAAAATATCTCAAATGAAAGTGGGACCCAAAACTCTCTTTTGCACCGACAAAAGTTTTTTTTTTTTTCAAGAGAACCGAACAGGTTCAGGTTGCGGGCCAGGCCTGCGTTGCCTTTCATAACTTCATGAACGAGTAGAATAGAACGCTTCGCACTAAAAATAGAATTTTCATGCAAGAGGGGACTACGTGCTGCGCACCCCTTAAAATCAGCCGGCTCCTATCATGTAACTCCCTCTCGATGTTGCCAAACAAGGTCAAATAGCTTTGAAAAACGAGTATCTGGCCGTCTACGTGTAAATCACGCTCACCATCAAAAGGCTTCACTACGGGACACATGGCAAAAGCGCAAACAGTCAAGCGGAAGCATCATGTTTGCGAGTCAATTTTTTGCTTGTCGTTGTTCTGTCAGCACAATCGGGGGCACTTGTAACGAATTCCTTCACTCGCAAATTCCTTAAAGAACTTCGATATTCCTGCTGCTGATGTTGAGACTGAAAATCCCGGGTTTGGTACTCATTGGTAAAGTTTGAATTTACATTGTGGAAATATCTAGGACACCGTAAGCCCTGCCAGGTATCGATATTTTTATTTTTATTTTATTTTAAAGCTAGCAGGCTTTCCGACTGGTGCTATCCAATGTCGATCGTCACTTGCTGCAACTTCACCACTCATAATAATTGGCACAACCGACTATTTGTGTCCTCGGAGGTATTCGACGGCATTTTGCAGTGATCGTATCTATGTTCTAATATCAGCAGTGATGATTTTATTTTTTATTTTTTATGTTTTGGTGTTGCTAGTGACTATAAAAAAAACTTCCAATGAAATGGTCCAGTAAAGGACTCTGTTCGAGACCGGGAGTATTGTGGCTCGATGAACGAGCATCATGTGATAGCGATAAATTTGATAAGATCGATCCAGGAGTTGCGAAGTAATTTTCATGTCGCTCACTGCCTATCAACTTGAGAGCAAATCCCCTCCTACGAATGCGAATTCTACATCAAAAATAATGATCGAATCAAAGCTGCGTCCTCTGTTGAGACTTGTTTACTCTTTTATTGACTCTTTTACCTTCTACTCGGAATTTTAGATTTTTCAGGACCCGAGGCTCGTTCAGGGCGAATAGCACGCTCCACAGTAACTCGGGCACAGATGAGCCTGCTGCATTTAACGCGTGGCGTGTTGTGGTCCAATTCGAATCATTTCAGGCCCCAATCTCTGCGATTTCCTACAGAACTGCTACACTAAAATTGAAGACGTCGAAAGCGTCGAAATCGTCGTTATCCTGCTCCGGGATGTTGAAACAAAAACCAGTGCAGTAGGTGCAGACTACCCAGTATGAATCAAACCTCACTTTTTAAATACAATAGGTAAGGATCTGTGCTTTAAAGTTGCTGATAGCTTGAGTAAGTTTCATATCACAGGAAATTTGTGCGGGCCCGCAGTAACTGGTAGGTGGGGTCGCCAACACAGACAGGAAATGTGACGAAGTGGGGTCATCTCCAACGAACAGGGACGAGAGATGCTTTTCCATCGCGAAAAAACTAGAGAATTCTAGCTTCGTCTTCCCTGAAAGAGGCTCGTCAAAGCACACCTGCACCGCAATCTTTCTCCTTAGTCGCGGTGTTCACGAACTAAGTACATATCCGTGATGCTCCCCTTTCTCTTCAGCTCTTCATCATGTTGAAGGGGGTGCTGGTATCTGATACCAGCCTGCACCGCCCATGTTACAGTCGCCCATTCGCGGGAGTTGCCTCCAATTTAGCACTAAGTCTTCATCGAATTCGTGCCATTCGGCATGAGAGTTTCACCAGTTCAGTGAGGTGGGGGTTGTTCTCATGTTCCATCTAGTTGCATCAGCCATTTTCTGATGCGAGTAATTTCAGAGAGTAAGCCAAAACCTTAGCTTATGTCCTTAGAACTAGGTGTAAAGTATTGAAGTCACTGACCTCCCCTTTGTACATTTTGTTCGTGAGAAACTCGGAAAATCAAAGTAATTAAGTTAAGCTACCAGCTCTAGCGAAGCTTAGGGTCAATGTCACTCCCCTGTAACAATTTTCCAGCTGAAGCGACAAGCTTTCTACCTCCCTTGATGGGTAGAAGTCAAGCACAAGACTGAATTGAGAGGAGCTCAACAATCCTTCAACCCTGAATTGCGGGTAGAATGGGGGTATCGTTCTAGTTAGTGTCGACAAAGAAATCTGTATCAGAGTCTGAAAATGCCAAGTTCCCTCGCTTCTTTCGGTCTAGTTTGTTCTTCCGAGAAACTTTTTAGTGATTCAAGTTACTGAATCGGTTCATTCTTCATAGAGTTGTACATAGTGTCTTTAATTGCACATTCCGTGCTTCGATTCCATATTCATGTTTTCATAACGACGACAATTGGGTTCCTCGAAAATTAATATCTCAAAGCACTGAGATTCTGATCACCAAAGCCTCGTCTGATCAGAATACGAAACACCTGTACCAGCTCCAAGCAAAAACGTATTCGTATCTCAAGTAATTGCAAACGTCGGCAACCTCGGACTGTCACCCATCTGGAAGGGAGTTTTAGCTGCTGTTGTCGCTCTCGTATTTCGACCCGTGACCTTGATTTGAGCCAAGTTTTTTGGAGTGAAACTTGCAAGGCTCCAAAAAAATCGAGCGAGTGTAGAGAGTGAACGATTAACTTGTAGCATTGGAACTCTTGGTGATAATCTCTCAGAACCCCATCAAAGTAGACCTCCGCGGTCTTCTATTTGAGCCTTGAATCCATCTACCAGATGATCAACCGAGAAGCATTCTCAATAATTCAATCGCTCCTCGGTTTCATGCTCAGCAGCTTGCTGTTACATCGCCGGTTGGGGTCCATGGCAAGAAATGTCGCCTCCATCGATAACTGGCATGGCGCCATCGAGGTCGTCATCGCCGCACCAGTGGGAAAGGTTTGGGCCATCGCCTCCAACTGGCTTAATTTTCCCAGAAGCGCTTCAGTGGAATGCACCGGGGGCAAAAGCGGCGAGCCTGGCTGCGTGCGCAGGGTGCAAGCGAAAAACTCCAACTTCTGGGTTGAAGAAATACTCACCGGGATCGACCACGACAACCGTATCCTCTGTTACGACATCATAGGCGGTAACAGCGGCATTGCTAGTGGTTATAAAGCAGCCATTCAAGTGAGTACAACCTCACTCTCTGTAACTCTAGGTTTGATCCTTCATAAGATGTTTCCTCAACACATCTACTTACGGTTATTCATCTTGCTTTCATTCTGAATTCTCTCAGGTTACTGTCTTGTTCGCAAACAACTCTCCATGATCATCTTGTCATCATTTGAAGAGCACGATCCACATCACCTGTTTCTAACATGACGCTTCAGATCATGGAATATTCTCTGTATATTGTCTGGATTTGTAGGACTGAGGCGGCGTAGGAAGCGTTTAAGTTTTTCTGTGTGTGTTGTGTACAATGCAGAGTCATGTGGTCCTTCCTAGCCTGCTCGCTGTCACTTAGAAGTATTAGTAATATATTGCTCATCCTGTGAGAAGAGTTCCTGGAGGAAAGTAATATAGTGTTAAAGAACAAATGTGATCTAAGATGGAGAAGGAACCAAGAAGTTTGACGTTAATTGAGATTAGAACTTAGTGTACTCATTATTGAGTGAATTGTTGAATGAATCAAACGCAGGCCACCGCAGAAAGAGACAGCAGTACGAGAGTAGTGTGGCCTTTCAAGTTCAGCTCCGATCAGCTGCGCGCTGAATCCATGACTCCGATAATCAAGACGAAGGTCACGGCTCACATCAAAGAGCTGGAGGAGCTCGCCCAGAACTTGTGATGCCAAACCATTACAAATCATTTCCTTACTGGTGATCATCACGTGTCGCAACAGCAGCTCCTTCTGATAATTCATTAGAATGAACCTCTGATATTCCTCTTTTTTTTTTCTTTTTTTCTTTTTTTTTTTCGCTGTTTTATTTTTCTTGGTTCTACAGAAGCCGAGTTCACATGGTGGTTTCGTTCTTAGTCCCAGTCCGTCCTTGGTAATAATCTTGTTTTAGTCAAAGTTTTTGCCCGCTTTAATAGTACTAGTCTTCACAATGAGAATGATTATAGTGCAGACTGTGTAAGAACTCAGTACATGCCTTTTTTTCTCTGCTGACTGAAAGCTGATTGAGAGTACATTTACGACATAGACAATAGTTTCCTTACAACGTAGCACTGGGATAGACATCAGCTACAACGCATGAACCTAGATAAAAGGGAGGAAAAAAGATAAAGTAAAAGAAGCAGATAGAAGTGAACCTATTTACTTGCTCATGGTCAGGTCGTCATGTGCAGGTGTGTTTTTTGCTTACTCTAGTTCATTGAGTAAGTTGACCGGGTTACGCATTCATTCCTCAAGGTATTTAAACTCATGTAAGTTCACACGGTATGTTTCTTATTACATGAAGGAAGCTAATGACTCAACTTCCTCAACAAGTTAGCAAAGGGTATTCACTAAGTTGCTCGTTTGTACAGACTATTCTTATACAATAAATCTGCCTAGCTGCACTCTCTTCAACCTGCGCCAGTTTCCACTTGTGAATTGTTGTCCAAGTGGTTACACACTTTTGAAAACTTTTCATGATCTGTATTTGATTGTCCTCATTATGTCACGTTGACAAATGCTTTTTAAGAGCTACATTGAGGTGACATGATTGGGATCACGCTTAGAGAAACCCAATTCGTCAGAGAGTAATGCTGTCTAGTGAGACTTTGTTTTGACAGTCGGTTCAACGCCAAATGTATCCACGCAGTTGATGTTGGAATGATAACGCATAGCTTCAGGCGATATCACTCCAGCATCAGGTAGTCATACCGGTACCTCTAAACAGCATTTCGACGCAGTACTTGAGGACTAATGTCAAACATAAACCAGCTTTACATTTGATAGATCTAGAAAATGGTAAGCAAGCTTTGCAATCCATACAACGCCAACGGATTATCACAAGCTCGATCACAACTATCCTGGCGCCTTCCGTGTAAAACCAGGAAATACCCTCACCAATTTCAACAGATCCACACTAATTTGTACGATATAAGCGTCAGGTCGTTAAACTGCAGAAGTATAATACAAGCAGGATACCTCATAAGAGAAGCGTTGCACCTAACATTAGTCTTTGCTCAATTGTACATACACACTCAGACACATATATGCAACGTTTTGTTTAACCAGTAGTGAACTGCATGCTATGAAAACGAGCAAGCTAGATGCTCAATTCTAAACAACCAGTTTGCTGACGAGAATCACCAGAGCCAGGCTTTGCACAACCAATTGTTCAATAATAACATGCAAAGCATAAAGAAGTTCTGTTACTTACCACCAATGATCTTTGATACTGCCACTCATTTTCGATCCTCTCAAATATATATACGCTTGAGTACATGTGAAATATTAATATGCAAAAATCATTCATATTATAGGCAAGATTTATTGAAGATTAAGGATTACAACATTATTTTAAGTGGTGTGAACACTTCAAAGTGCATAGAGTGTATAAAAGCTTGTACTATGAAATTGACATAACCATTGAAATTCTTCATCTTAGAATTTTAGAATAGATATCAATCAAGTAATTTTTATAATTACATGTAAACAACAATCATATCAACGGTTTTATTATACACAAAGTCAAAAAAACAATGAAATTTATATTTGTTATATATCTTTAATGTTGTGATTGTGAACAAGATGATAATTTATAGTTACAAGCTTTTATATACTCTATGCACTTTGAAATATTAACACCACTTACAACAATGTTATAGTGCTTACTATTCAAGCATACTTGCTTACAATATCAATGACATATGCATCTTAACAATCCCACTAAAACAGTATAATTGATGTGATACAACTAGTGCACAAGAAAGACGTAAAGCAATCTTATCAATAGCATTGAAGCAATACAACAACTGCATGCGAAGGACCTGCGCACTTACACTTTGTTGTCATCTCATTTGAAATTGAAAGCAACTATGAGATCAACAGTTCACTTTTCAACAAATTGAATGTTGCAAACCTGGATCGCTGAGACAGGTCCACTGAGTACTCTTCAATAGTTCTGCGGATGCAGCCTCAGCAGCAGATGCCAGGTTATAGAAGCCATCTACACTCCACAACTCGCGGCGATCCCTCGTTTCAGTGTTGCGCTCGACGCATGAGTCAGTAGAGCGAATAGTGCAGCTCGCAGACAGACAGTTTACACGCCATCTCGCCGCAACCGATTTTTTTTTATACCCACCAGTGAGGTGGCGATAAACCTTAACGTCTTCGATCCCCAGGACCAAAGGTTCTCAGATATTTTTGGAGGCCCCACTTCGGCATATCGGGGCAGGGCGTGCGGTCATGTGGCGCGCTCTGATTGATGAATGCAGGACTGAGCGCTCCCTGCAGTCAAATTTCGTAGTATTACGCAACGCGTGTCCGAATATCTGGCACGCTCCTACTCTGTATGTTCGATCCGATGGGGGGTAGTTGGGAGCGGGACGCTTTGTGGGTCCGCGCGGCCTTCGACGCCGGTATAACAAGACAGGGCTCACAAAAAAACGCAATTGAAGCAATCCAAACTTAGCCGCATGCACTCCATGCATTTCATGAAGAGAGATCCACTGGGCCAATTCTGCACGGGGCCGATTTTCCCACTCAAATGATTGAAGTGATTACGGATCCACTGGTGGATTCGTCTCGATGCCAAGCGTGGGGACAGATGGAGGCTCAACAGAGCGAGGATCAACCTGCCCATTATTAGACACTGCTTCTGGCCGCATGGCCACTCTTCTCGGTCTGCGATTTTATGCTGCTCTCTGATGACTTCGTCGATGCCGCCGCTTGCGGAATACTCATTCGTGAACCGCGATAGATCCATCGTCGCGCTTCTGTGCTCCAGCTGAACCCTCCCACCCGGGGACGCCGTGCTTGCGTCACCCACCCCCTTTGCTGCTTCCGGCACCGTTGAGTGACGGTCTCTTCCGTGCTTCCTACATTCCTTGCTCTGGGTGCCCCCACATTCCATGTGCCCAGATGCCGCTTCCATTCGTAATTCGTTCTGCTCCTTGTTTTTTCTTCGCTGCATAGCTTGCCATGCGAAAGTGTGTGTGTGTGTGTGTGTGCTGGTGCCGTGAATTGCCCCTTGATTGCCTTCTAGGGTGCGCTCTCTTGTTGTTGATGTTGTTAATGTTGTGTAAATCCATTCCTCATTTTGCTCTTTTTTTAGTTCATTGGGCGGGGCCCAATTTGAGTTATTTTTATTTGTTTTTTGGTTTAGAGACTGGTTATATATATATATATATATATATACAATTTAAAGAGAGAGAAAAAAAAAAAAAAAAAAAAAAAAAAAAAAAGGCTAACAAATAATGAATTCTTTTGAATATTTTGGACTAAATCATGTTGGTGATATCCAATTTATGCCCTCGTTCATCTACCAGACATCCCATCTACATTTGCATTAAGATTAGGTTAAAAAATATATATATATTCTAATGTGGCTTTATTGTGGCAAATAAACTTTCAATATATATATGTATATATAATGTTTTGTCTTCATAAAAGTTTCACCTCATGAGTACATATTAGCATCACAGTATCAAAGCGATTAGGATATTGTTGGATTAGATGATCCTTGCTACTTATTTAGTGGGAGAAAGACTAAAGAAAAAGGTATCCTAAAAGGTTAAATCTTTGAAAGTTGGCAAAAACTAGAAAAAAGACATTGAGTTGTAAGGAATGAGAGTTGAATAAGTTGTAAGGAGATCAAAACTAATATCTTTAGAAGCTTATGATGTTCACAATCTTGATACAAGAAAACATATGGAACATTATGGAAATAAAGAAATTAGTAACTTCATTTCTAATACCTAATAGGAAGATCTTACAATGAGACACAATTAGCAAAAGTAAAATAGAGGGTACAATTAGGACTTATTATAGTAGTAGCAAATAGCATGATTGGATTAACTATACAATACATTGATCCAACAAATACATGGAACATGCTTAGAAAGATATTCAATATATAAAACTAATTACAGATCATGCTATTGAAAAATAAATTAAATAGAATTCTAATGAAAGAAACATGAAATATAAACACTTATCTTATGGAAGCCATAGATAGGAAGAATAAGCAAAAGGCCTTTAAAAAAATTATTGTTAATAAAACACTTATAGACATTATTCTTAATGGACTACAATAGAACTATAAGATGGTAATTTAGGGCATCACCTATATGAATCAACCCTCATTTGAAGATGTTATGAATTAGTTTTTGACTAAAATTCATCAAATGGCAATAAAGGAAGAAAAGCTAGGACAAGAAGAAGTAATAGCAGTACGACTTCAATGCACCTATCTTGAAAGGCGTGGAAAAAATTACTTTGCAAAAAGAGGTAGTCAAAGAGAAAGAAGTTTTGTTTGAGGAATGCTTTAGTACTTTAGAGAATTAAGACCTCATATAGCCTAGCAATTTCAACCAAGAATGTCATCAAATCACTATTATCTTCCACCTCACCACCTAAACCTGCACAACATTAAAACATGAGATTTTTTTTTTGCTACATATACGAAAGACCAAATCACATAGCTCATAACAACCTACAAAACTAATATCAATACACCAATATTAACTATCTCAAAAAAAAATAGTTATAAATGATATGTTGAAAAAATTATTAAAATAAATATTTTTAATTACGAAAACAAAAATTAATAGATTGATTCAAGAGCCAATAATCACTTCACGAGAAAAATCTCAAATCCTAAAATAATACATGGATAGACTTCTAATAGATTAATAAAAATAACACATGGCAAGTTTCACATGATTGTTTCATGGACATATATATTTATTAAGATAAGAAAAGCTAAAAAAGAAAGTAAATGTAAATAGATTTGATATTATCATGTGGCAAAGCTTCTTAGAAGATTTATAGATGCGTATTTGACTTTATACACATTTACACTTAATTCATAAGTTAGAAACTTAGCCAATTAGTTAACCATGTCTTGCATGTGTTGATAGCTTGACGTACAAGCTAATGATGGGCGTGCATATAAAAAACTTATCTTGCAAGTCAACATATGTATCTCACAAATTGGACACATATTAGAAATCTTATAGGATGTTGTCATATAGCTCTAATTTGGATAGTATTTATAAAGGTAAGAGTGAAGCCTTCTGTACTCTTATCAATACCTTTCTAGTTTTTAGTCTTATTTCAAGTCTTTTAATCTTCTTTTCTTTGGCAATTGTCACGGACATACATATAATTACCTATATGAATAGATAAAAGTATGTAAAAGTAGGTTAATTGTGTAATATCTTCTAGAGAAGCTTCTTAGAAGCTTCATAGACGCTGCTTTGACTTTATAGGAGTCTATAGTTGACTTTTAGGTTAGAAACTTGGTCAACAAGTTAGCCATGTGCCACGCATGTTGGAAGCTTAAAGAACAAGCTAACTACGTGGTCTATCCATAGAAAACTTGCCTTGCAAGCAAAGGCATGTGGCCTAGAAAGTCAACATATATTGGAGGTCTTATAGAACATCGCCATGTGGCTTCTAGTTAGATAGTATATATAGAGGCAAGAGTGAAGCCCTCTTCACTCTTGTCAACTCCTTTCTTGCTTCTAGTCTAGTTTCAAGGGTCTCTAGTTTTCTTGTATTTTGGCAATAGCCATTCCAGTTTCTTTCTTAATATACATATTTCTATTTTGTCCTATTTCTTTTTGAGAAAAGTCTCACTTACTCTTTAGCTTTCATCGAGTTCTTGTCCCTGACAGATTGACAAGAGTACACTTACAATATCAGAGCTTTGTCTTTTCTTGATTAAGAGTGGATTACCCCTTTTTCTTGATAAGACATAAGCGCATTAGAAGTTGCGGATTACCCTCTTTTAAACTGATATTGTTCTTAGTATTTTCTTTGTTATCAATTCCTCTCTTCTATTTGTTTTGAGCGTTGTTAGACATCTTCTCTTTTCTAAGTGCTACTATGGCAGAGCTTGTTGAAATGAAGAGTGCAATGGCACAGATGCAAGAACAATTGAGGGAGTTAATGCTTGCGATGCATCAACTCAATTTACCACCACAAGGAGCAACAAGAATGGTAGGAAGTGAAGATATAGAGATGATTGGGGCTGCTTCAACATCTGCACCAAACCATATCCCTTCTCCCAGAATGGAACACCCTTCGAGTGTTAGAGAACCGAGAGTTGCCTTGCCCGAGAAGTTTGATGGTACCAGATCCAAGTTTCGAGGATTCATCAATCAGGTCCAACTAGTGATTGAACTTCAACCCCAGAGCTATCCAACTCCAGGGTCACAAGTAAGATTCATTGGTACACTTCTTTCAGGTTCAGCATTGTCATGGTTTTCATCTTTTCTTGAACGACGAGATCCAATATTGGATAATCTGGAGGCTTTTTTGGCGGAGTTTCGATCCATGTTTGGAGAACATGATGCAATTCGTGTTGCAACCAACAAGATCCGTATTTTGCGACAAGGCAATCGATCAGTAACATTATATGCTTCGCAATTTCGACAACTTGCAACTGATATCAAGTGGGATGATGCCGCACTTGTGAGTCAATTTCTCTACGGATTACAATATGAGGTAAAGAAATTGATGCTTAATTTACCTGATCCTCAAACATTGAGTCAAGCAATTGACTTTGCTGTGAAGTGCGACAATCGACTTTTTGAATTTCGATCCGAGAGTCGCACAAGTGGGCCTCAACGTTACTACAATTCAATGGCAACACCGACGTCTCCTCAACACATACCTTCGGAAGTAGAGGATATGCAAATTGATGCGGTACGTTTCAAACCTCTTACTGAGCAAGAAAAGTCTCGTCGTCGACAAGAAGGATTGTGCTTATATTGTGGAGAACCTAAGCACACTGCTCAATATTATCCAAAGAAGCGACGTAACTACAAAATAAGGAGTACGGCTGTCAAAGAAGACAGTATGTCGGAAAACGAGTACGTCCAGCTACAATAGGGACCGTGCGGCTGGAATCTTGTACAACTTCTAATAAAGGTCCTATCCTCTCCTCAAAACCATCTCCTTGTTTTATAATAGATGTGCGTTTAGGACCTAATAATTACAAAGCCTCTGCCTTGGTAGATTCAGGAGCCTCATCTTGTTTTTTAGATGAAGAATTTGCTAGATGTCATAGAATATCATTAATACAAAAAACTAAACCTGTACACGTAGAAGTCATAGATGGTCGTCCGTTGTCTTCTGGAGATGTAACTCACGAAACACTTCCTGTAGATGTAGTAATAAATGGTCATAGTAGTTGCGTAATTTTTAATATAATTAGATCTCCCTCTAATCCAGTAATTTTAGGCTTATCATGGTTAGAAAAGTATAATCTTCGAATAGATTGGATTTCTCGTAAACTTGATTTTCCTGAGAGCATTAGTAACAGTTCTATTAACCAAGTAAAAAACCATGAGTCTAGTATAGTAAAACTCACACCTATAGGTGCAAAAGCATTTATACACGCAGCAAAAGAAGGATCAACTTTTGCTATTTATGCTGCACCTATTTCTGAAAGCGTAAAGACTTCAAGTGGCATTCCAAGTCAATATCAGGATTATCAAGACGTTTTTGAGAAAAAGAATGCAGATATTCTTCCTGAGCATCGCCGATACGATTGTTCAATCGATCTCAAGGAAGGAACTCAGCCACCATTTGGACCAATTTACAGTTTATCGCAAGATGAGTTGGCTGAACTCAAGACATATATTGACGAGAATTTAGCGAAGAATTTCATACGCCATTCAAAATCTCCAGCAGGAGCTCCAATTTTATTCGTAAAGAAAAAAGATGGATCTTTACGAATGTGTGTTGACTATCGAGGACTCAACAAGATCACAATCAAGAACAGGTATCCATTACCTTTGATATCAGGACTCCTTGACCAGTTAAATCAAGCTAAGATCTATACAAAAATAGATCTAAGAGGAGCATATAATCTAGTACGGATCAAAGAAGGAGATGAATGGAAGACTGCGTTTTGAACCAGGTACGGGCATTTTGAATATAATGTCATGCCTTTTGGACTCACGAATGCACCAGCTGCTTTTCAACATCTCATGAATGATGTATTTCGTGAATTCTTAGACAATTTTGTCGTCTACTACCTAGACGATATCCTGATTTATTCTAAGAATGTTGAAGAACATGAAATACATGTTCGTCAAGTATTACAAAAACTCAGAGATGCAGGATTGTACGCCAAGATGAAAAAGTGTGTATTTCACACTACTCAAGTTGACTTTTTAGGATACATCATTTCAAATGATGGTCTTATGATGGATTCTAAGAAAGTCCAAACAATCATGGATTGGAAGATTCCAAAGACTGTGAGAGATGTCCAATGTTTCTTGGGATTTGCCAATTACTATCGGATCTTCATCAAAGACTTCTCACGAGTTGCAGCTCCACTTACACGCTTGACTAGTAAAGATAAATTCCAATGGAATCAAGAAGCGGAAGCAGCATTTGAAGCCTTGAAGACATCGTTTGTCTCTGCACCAGTCTTATATCGTGTTGACTTTTCCAAGGCATTTTTTATGGAAACAGACGCATCGGATTTTGCCTTGGGTGCAGTTTTATCACAAATGGGAACAGATGACAAACTTCATCCGATAGCTTTTCATTCAAGAAAATTCTCAGCAGTCGAGATCAATTATGAAATCCACGATAAAGAACTTCTTGCAATCGTGGATTCCTTTCAAGAATGGCGTCATTATCTAGAAGGTGCTTCTAGTCCAGTCACTGTGTATACAGATCACAAGAACCTCGAGTATTTCATGTCAGCACGCGTGTTGAATCGTCGTCAAGCTCGTTGGAGTATGTCTTTGTCAAGATTCGACTTCATTATCACTTATCGGCCAGGAAAACAACAAGGTTTGTCCGATGCCCTGTCTAGACGTTCTTATTTTGCACCAAAAGAAGGAGATGCAGCTTTTGAGCAACAAAGAACGGTCCTCTTGAAACCGGAGCAATTTCATCTCCGAGCAATGAAATCAACATTGACTGTTGATTCAACTTTTCTCAAGCAAATCCAGTCCAGTATGTCCTCAGACCCTCTTGTTTATGATATCGAGAATAATTCTTCCAAGTCTCATGATTCTTCTAAGTTCGAGTTCAAGAATAATCTATTATATTTTGAAGGACGCCTATATGTTCCAGAAGGAAAAGCACGTTTGCGTGTTCTTCAAGCACGTCATGACTTTCCAGCAGCAGGGCACTTTGGATATAATAAGACTCTGGAACTCATATCAAGAGATTTTTGGTGGCCACAAATGTGGAAGTCAGTCAAAGACTTTGTACAATCATGTGATATTTGTTCAAGATCAAAAATTCCTCGACATCGACCTTACGGACTTCTTCAGCCATTACCTATACCAGAACAACCATGGTCTTCTGTTTCTATGGATTTCATCACAGATCTTCCAAACTCAAGATCTTATGATTCTATATTTGTGATAGTAGATCGTTTCACCAAGATGGCACATTTTATGCCATGTACAAAATCTATCACAGGTGAAGAAACAGCTAAGCTTTTCATTGATAATATCTATCGCTATCATGGATTACCCAAAGATATCATATCGGATAGGGGAACTCAATTTGTGTCGAGATTCTGGAGGACTCTTTTCAAGATTTTAAAAGTGGACATAAAGCTATCTTCAGCTTTCCATCCTCAAACTGATGGACAAACAGAGCGCGTAAACCAAGTCTTGGAACAGTATTTAAGGTGTACCATCAACTACCAACAAGATGATTGGACAAACCTTCTGCCATTGGCAGAGTTTGTTTATAATAATACGGTACATTCCTCCACGCAACAAACACCTTTCTTTGCCAATTATGGCTATCATCCACGACTTGATACTTTTGATTTTTCAAAAGTTGATAATCCTGCAGCAGAAGATATGGCAAATCGGTTGTCAGAGTTACATGCAATAATGAAGGCGCAGTTGAAGAAAGCTCAAGAAAGACAAAAGATAAATGCAGATGTATATCGTAAAGAGCAACCACAACTCAACGTGGGTGATAAGGTATGGCTACTTCGTCGCAATATCAAGACCACTCGACCTTGTGACAAATTGGACTATCGTAGGCTTGGCCCCTTTTCTGTTTCTGAACAGATCAACCCAGTTGCATATCGGTTACATCTACCGGAGTCAATGAAGATCCATCCTGTATTCCACGTATCTCTTCTTGAACCATATAAGACAGTGGATATACAAGGAAGAAGACAAATGCCACCGCCTCCTATAGAAGTAGATAATAATGAAGAATTTGAGGTGGAAGAGATATTAGACTCAAGGCGGCGCCGAAATAAGCTGGAATATCTTGTTCATTGGTGCGGATATGACATTAGTGAGCGCACATGGGAGCCATCCAGGAATCTAGCAAATGCATCAGCTAAAGTCAAAGTTTTTCATCAACGACATCCATCAAAACCAAGATGAAAACCTCTCTTATAAAAGAGACAAGATTGAAGCAAGATAACATTCAATTTCCTATCCTTGTTTGTAACTTCTTTGCATTTTGTGACGCTAATTAGATGGAGAGCCAACAACCAGCGGATTCAACTCAAGAACCTTCGTTTGCTGACTTACCGGATGAGATATTGCGATTGTCACAACCTTCAAGACGACGCAACCGAAATGAAGACCCTCAAGAACGACATGTTCTTCCTCGAATAGATGGTGAGATACAACGCGTTTGGTATCACGACCTTGGAAGAGATTCTCGATGTTTGGTGATATTATTGGAGATAGGAACGACTCCTGATGGTGTTTCAAATGTATTATTTGAAGGAAGTTATGAAGGCCTCAACAGTGATCAAATAACAGGGTGGTCTTCTCGCCCTGAAATGGGACACTATCGATGGCTAAGAGGACCCATCAACTATCTTTGAAGAGAACAAAGATCAGAGTATGTAGCAAATACAATTCGCCGCATATTAGATTTTCTCAATATATAATCACCGCTCCTCGTGGAACTCGTCCCTAGAAGGGGGGGTAATGTCACGGACATACATATAATTACCTATATGAATAGATAAAAGTATGTAAAAGTAGGTTAATTGTGTAATATCTTCTAGAGAAGCTTCTTAGAAGCTTCATAGACGCTACTTTGACTTTATAGGAGTCTATAGTTGACTTTTAGGTTAGAAACTTGGTCAACAAGTTAGCCATGTGCCACGCATGTTGGAAGCTTAAAGAACAAGCTAACTACGTGGTCTATCCATAGAAAACTTGCCTTGCAAGCAAAGGCATGTGGCCTAGAAAGTCAACATATATTGGAGGTCTTATAGAACATCGCCATGTGGCTTCTAGTTAGATAGTATATATAGAGGCAAGAGTGAAGCCCTCTTCACTCTTGTCAACTCCTTTCTTGCTTCTAGTCTAGTTTCAAGGGTCTCTAGTTTTCTTGTATTTTGGCAATAGCCATTCCAGTTTCTTTCTTAATATACATATTTCTATTTTGTCCTATTTCTTTTTGAGAAAAGTCTCACTTACTCTTTAGCTTTCATCGAGTTCTTGTCCCTGACAGCAATAGCCATTCTACTTCAATGTATTACCATCTTTAAGTGATTTTTTAGTCTTTTTAAATGATATAAGAATGTCAAGGATATGAATCAAAACAAGAAGAACCTTAAAATATTCTTGTATAATTCAAGAAAAATAAATATTCTTTCTAAAAGTAATATAATATTAAGACTAGAATGGCTATTGCCAAAGACAAAAAGAATATAGACTCTTGAAACTAGATTAAGAATAAAAAAAGACATTGACAAAAGTAAAGAAGACTTTAATCTTGCTTCCATTTATAATATGTAATTAGGAACTACATGGCAATATTCTATAGGATCTCTAACACATGTTCAAATTGCAAAACACATGTCTTAACTTCTAAGGTAAGTTTTTATATGTGTGCCTCATACTTAGCTTATTTTACAAGCTACTAACACATGTGATATGTAACTAACTTGTTGACCAAGTTTTTGAGAAGTTCATTGCAGCATTTGAGAAGTGCTCTTTCTTGATTTGCACCTTTGATGAAAAAGATTCATGTCTTTTTTATGATTTGAATTCATTTTTTAAAGTGTTTATGGACATTCTTAGAAAAAGTGATCAAGAATGGATTCCAAAAATTAAATTTATAATTTTATAACAAGAATCACATTATTGTGTTGTAATTTGGCTACCATGTGAAAATATTGTGTTTATATGTTTGATATATAATTTACTAAGTAACATGATAAGAGCCATATTAATGAATTTTAGTTGATTATAGAAAAGAATTAGATTACTATCCTAAAAAGATGTTATTTAAAAGGACTATTATTAGAATTTATATAACTTTATTTTCTTTTGAAAGTAACTTTTGAAGTTGATCTTATTAGTAGTAACTTTTAAATATTTAGAATCACCCTTCTAGGACATTGGTGACACTTGAAGTTTTATTTTGGTTCTTTTATTTGATATTTAGGACATATATTATGTAATTCTTGTTAGAAAAAGGATTGGAAAAGGATCTTGATAGCAAAAAGAGAAGTTAGGGCATCCACATAGATGATAAAAATCTTTATTTCTTTTGGCCAAAAATCATATCCAATGGGCTTCAAGGAGGATGATCGAGGCCTTACTAGGGATTAGGATTATTTTTTCAAAGGCATTTGAGCTTTGGAGGCTAAGATCACCAAGTTCACATTTTTATCTATGGTTTTGGTGCAAATTTTGTGTGATTTGAAATTTATATGAAAGAGATATGGGCGCTCAAAGTTAAGATGTTTATTGTGTAACTACTGTTACTCTTTTGGACATAAAGCATACGTATAAAAAGTAATAAAAGATTGTTGATCAGAATTGGAAAGAATACTTTCTTAACTACACTTTTGGTATATTGTTTGATGGATTCTAAGTTGGAATAAAAGAAATATTAGAGGTTGAAATCAATACTTACAAATCTAAAGGTAGTAAGTGACCCAATTTCCTAGTGGTTGTGTTTTGAGCAATATCTTGAGTACTTTAATGAGATTTTGGTTCAAAATTTCTAAGAATGTATATAGTCATATTAACAAAATTTTGTACTATTTGAGTTCTGGATTTTTGAGATATGAAGAAAATAGTGCTTAGGTGCTTGTAAGTTAGGATTTAAAGCACCTGCTAGGATTTCTAAGATGCTAGAAGATCGATAGTAATTTTATAATTTATTTATTTTTTAATAAAACTTAAGGATTAAAAGTATATTATGTAAAAATTTAAGAAAAATTGAATGAATGAATCAAAAGATATGAATTTCTAAAGTTCAAGAAGAAAAAACTAATTTGCGAGAAAAATATGTTTTAAAGGTTTTGTTACAATTTGGATATTTTATATAAAGTGAAGAAGTTTTGAGAGCTAAGACTTTGTATATAAGTTAAAGGTGGAATAAATCACTTATTAGAACTTAGTGAATAAGTTAAAACTAAATTCTCTATAGCTAAATATTTTACATATTCTCAAATTACAAATCATGCCGCACAAAAATATTTAGCCACCATATATGCTATACAATTCCAAAATCTTGCCTATAATATAGATTGCAATGAAAAAATCCTTATCAATCAATTTTAATATGGATTGAAAGATAACATCAAAGATTTACTATTGAAAAAACTAAAATATGTTCATTAGAGGAATAATTACTTAAATCATTCTATGCAACAATTGACTCTTTGAAAGATATCAAGAATAAAGATTTGATTGAAGAAACATAAATTAAGCTATCAAAATAACCTCAAAGTTTAAAGAAGTTTACTCATCAAGATTAAAATATCAAAGACATGAATTGGAAGATGACCCATAAACCAATGAAATTCATATCAAAGAAAAAGTGATAAAACAAAAATAAAGAAATATGCATATTAAAAAGAAAATAAAATGGCTTATTGCCAAAAGACAAAAAAATTTGAGACTCTTGAATCTAAACCATAAGTAAGAAAGAAATTGAAAAGAGTGAAGAGGGCTTCATTCTTATCTCTATATATACTATCTAACTAGGGGCTATGTGGCGATGTTCTATAAGACCTCTAATATGTGTTGACTTTGTAAGAAACATGCCTCGACTTACAAGGCAAGTTTTTCTACATGTACGCCACATAATTAGCTTATTCTTCAAATTACCAATATGTATGGTACATGGTTAACTTGTTAACCAAGTTTCTAACCTAAAAGTCAATAATGGATACCTATAAAGTCAAAGTAATGTCTATGAAGCTTCTTTAGAAGATATTATAGAATTAAATTAATTTTATCTACTTCTATTTATTTCTACCTATTTTTATAAGTAATTATTGGCTTACATGTATATATCCATGACATTACCCCCTTTTTTAGAGATGAATTTCATGAGGAGTGGTCATCATATGTTGAAGAAATCTATGATGAAATGAATTGTATTTGCCACATACTCAAATCTTTGTTCTCTTTGAAGATAGTTGATAGGGCCTCTCAACCATTGATAGTGTCCCATACCAGGATGGAAAGATCACCTTGTTATTTGATCATTGTTGAGGCCTTCATAACTCCTTTCAAATAAAATATTTGAAACACCGTGAGGAGTTGTTCCTACCTCTAATAAAATTATCAAACATTGGAAGTCTCTTCCAAAGTCCTCATACCAAACGCATTGTATCTTGCCATCTATTTGAAGAAAAATATATCGTTCTTAAGAGACTTCATCTTGATTGTGTCATCTTGAAGGTTGTAACAATTACAATGTCTTCTCTAATAAATTAGTAAACAAAGGCTCTTCAATTAAATCTACTAGTTATTGATTCTCCATTTCTATAGCATCACAAATATATAAAAAAAAAAAAAAAAAAAAAAAAAAAAAAAACTAAAAATAAAGATTGAAAGTAGAATATTTTCTTACTGAGATGTTGTTTCTTATATAAGAAAGGTCTTTATTTTGATTTTGATAGATATTTTTAATAAAAAGCCTCCACCTTCTTTGTTGCATTTATAAGATTCTTTATTGGCTTCTATGTCCATTCATTAATATTATATCCATGCGAGTGAATAAGATATTCCAACTTATTTTAGCGCCTTGAGTTTAAGACTTTTTCTACTTCAAATTCTTCATTATTTTCTACTTCTGTAGGAGGAGGTGGCACTTATCTTCTTCTTGATATGTCCACTGTCTAGTATGGTTCAAAAAAAAATACTTAGAATACTAGATGGATTTTCGTTGCTTTCAGTAGGTATAAACAATATGCAACTGCAATGATTTGTACAAAAATAGGAAATGGTCGAATCTTAGGATAGTCCAACTTGTCAAAAAGACAAGTAGTCTTAATATTGCAATGAAGTAATCATATCTTGTTACCCAAGTGGAATATTGGTTATTCCTTCTGATAGACATCCACATTGATTATTTATTGTTCTTAAGCTTCTTTTAACTATGCCTTCATTGTTGAATGTAGCTCTCATAAACAATTTGCCAAATCTTCTACCATAAGATTATTAACTTTTGAAAAGTCAAAAATATCAAATTATAGATGTTAACCATAATTGGCAAAGAAAGTTGTTTATTTTGTAGAAAAATATATTATATTATTATGAGCAAATTCTTCTAATGATAAAAGAATTGTCCAATCATCTTGTTGGTAGTTGGCGGTATATCTTAAATACTGCTCCAAAATTTAATTAACATGCTCTGTTTATCCATCAATTTGAAGATAGAATACCTAAGATAGTTTTTTATTCACTTTTAGAATCTTAAAAAGAATCTACCAAAATCTTAATACAAACCAAGTTCCCTTATCTGATATAATATCCTTGAATAATCTATGATAGCAATAAATATTGTCAAGAAAGAATTTAGTTGTTTCTTTACCTATGATAGATTTTATACATGATACAAAATATGCCATTTTGATAAAATAATCTACTATTACAAATATAGAGTCATAAGAACCTAAGATTGGAAGATCTATGATGAAATCCATAAAAACAGAAAGTTATGGTTGTTTTGAAATGGGTAATGGTTAAAGAAGTCTGTAAGGTCAATGATGGAGAATTTTTGATCTTGAACAAATGTTGCATGATTAAACAAAGGCTTGGACACCCTTCCACATTTGTGGCCATATCTATGGATATAAGCTCCAAAGTCTTATTGTATCCAAAATGTCTTATTGCTAGAAAGTTGTGACGTGCTTGAAGAACACATAATTGTGCTTTTCTTTTTTAAACATATAATCGACCTTCAAAATAGAGTAGTTTGTTTTTTAATTCAAACTTAGAAATATCTTGGAACTTAGAAGAAGGATTCTTGATATTGTGAACAAGAAAATGAGAAGACATACTTCATTGGATTTGTTTCATAAGGGTTGAATTAACAGTCAATATTGATTTCATTACTCAAAGATGAAAATTCTCTAGTTTCAAGAGAATTATGTTGAATTGATCAAAAGATGCATCTCCTTCTTTTGATATAAGAGAAGAACATCTAGAAGAAGCATATGATAAACCTTGTTTTTTTTTGGGTGGATAAGAAATCTTGAAATCAAATCTTCACAAAAACATACTCTAACAAGCTTGGCGACGATTCAAAATACATGCTCATATGAAATACTCAAGATTCTTGTGATCTATATACATAGTCACTAAATTATAAGCACCATCTAGATGATGATACCATTCTTGAAATGAATCTATGATTACAAGAAGCTCTTTCTTATAGATTTCATATTTAATCTCGATTGCAAAAAAGTTTTTAGAATAAAAAGCTACTGGATGAAGTTTATCATCCATTTCTATTTATGATAATATGGCATCCAAATCAAAGTTTGATGCATTTGTTTTCATATAAAATGCCTTAGAAAAGTTGATGCAATACAAGATTGGTGCAAAAATAAAAGTTGACTTCAAAGCTTCAAAAGATGCTTCAGCTTCTTTGCTCTACTCAAATTTGTCTTTGCAAGTCAAATGTATAAGTGAGGCTATAACTCAAGAAAAGTCTTTGATGAAGATCCAATAATAGTCGACAAAGCCCAAATAACATTGGATATTTTTTATTATTTTGGAATCTTCCAATTTATAATAGTTTGAACTTTCTTAAGATCCATCACAAATCTATCATTTGAAATGATGTATCCTTAGAAGTCGACTTGAGTAGTGTGGAATATATACTTTTTTATCTTAGCATAGAGTCCCCCATCTCTTAATTTTTGTAACACACGACGAACATGAAGTTCATTTCATTTGTATTCTTAGAATAGATCAAGATGTTGTCTAGATAACAGACAACAAAATTGTCCAAAAGTTCTCAAAAAATATTATTTATAAGATGTTAAAAAGCTACCGATGCATTTATAAGTCCAAAAGACATGACGTATTCAAAATGTCCATACTTAGTTCAAAACGTAATCTTCCATTCATCTCTTTTTTTAATATGTATTAAATTGTATGATCTTTGTAGATCTATTTTTGTGTAGATCTTAACTTAATTCATTTAATCAAGAAGTCCAAATATAAAAGATAGATGGTACCTATTCTTGATGGTGATCTTGTTGAGTCCTTGATAATTAACACATATCCTCAATGATCCATCTTTCTTCTTCATAAATAAGATTGAAGCTCCTATTGGTGATTTGGAATGGCATATGAAATTCTTGGCTAAATTCTCTTCAATATATTCTTTGATTTCAACCAATTCATTTTGTGATAAAGTATAGATTGGTCCAAATAGGAGTTGTGCTCCTTTTTGAAGGTCAATTGAGCAGTCATAGGAATGATGTTCTAGAATCGTATCCGCATTCTTCTTTTTAAATATATTTTAAAACTCTTGATATTGGCTTGAAATGCCATTTTAAGTCTTTGTAACTTTAAAAATAGGTGTGGCATAAATGACACAAGGTGATGTTTTTTTTACAACATGCAAGAAAGCTCTCACACCTACAAATATAGGTTTTATTGTGCTAGACTTATGACCTTCTACTGAATTAATTTCAATCTTAGTTATACTTTTACAGAAGTCAAGATTGTAAGAAATCTAATCTATGTAAGGATTATACTTTCGTAACCATGATAAACCTAAAATAACTAAATTAGAAGAAAATCTAATTATATTAAAAATTATACAACTACTATGATCATTTATTGCTACATCTATGGGAAGTATTTCATGAGTAACATTTCCAAAAGACAATGGACGACCATCTATGACTTCTACATAAACAGGTTTAGTTTTTTGTATTAACAATATTTTATGACTTTTAAGAAATTCTATGTCTAAAAAATAAGCTAAGATTCTTAAATCTATCAAGGTGGAGGCTTTATAATTATTAGATCCTAAATGCTCATCTATTATAAAACAAGGAAAGGGTTTTGAGAAGAAGATAGGACCTTCATCAAAAATTGTATAAGATTCTAGCTCCATTGTTTCTATTGTACCTAGACAAATTTGTTTTTCAACACATTGTCTTCTTTGACAATTGTGCTCCTCATATTGTATTTTTGTCACTTCTTTGGATAATGTTAAGTAATGTGTTTAGGTTCTTCACAATATAAGCACAATCCTTCTTAACGGTGACAAGTCTTTTCTTGCTTGATAAGAAGTTTAAAATGTATCATATCAATTTGTATATCTTCTACTTCTGAATGTATGTGTTGAAGAGATGTTGGTGTTGCCATTAAATTGTAGTAACGTTGAGGCCCACTTGTGTGACTCTTAGATCAAAATTCAAAAATTCAATTGTCGCACTTCACAACAAAGCAAATTGCTTGACTCAATGTTTGAGCATCAAATAAGTTGACCATCAATTTCTTTACTTCATATTGTAATCCATAGAAAAATCGACTAATAAGTACAACATCATCTTACTTGATATCAATTACAAGTTGTTGAAATTGTAAAGCATATAATATCATAGATTGATTGCCTTGTTGTAAAATATGGATCTTGTTGGTTGCAACATGAATTGCATCATATTTTCCGTACATGGACCAAAATTCTATCAAAAATATCTCCAAGTTATCCAATATTGGATCTCATCATTCAAAAAAATATAAAAACTACAATAGTGTTGAATCTGAAAGAAGTGTATTAATGAATCTAACTTGTGATCTTGGAGTTGGATAGCTTTGAGGTTGAAGTTCAATCACAAGTTATACTTGATTGATAAATCCTCAAAATTTGGATCATATACCATCAAACTTCTCGAGTACGATAATTCTTAGTTCTCTAATATTTGAAGGATGTTCCACCATGAGTAGAGGGATATGATTTGGTGCAGATATTGAAGCAACTCTAATCATCTCTATATCCTCACTTCCTGCCATTCTTATTGATTTTTGTGGTGGTAAGCTAAGTTGATGCATAGCAAGCATCAACTCCCTCAATTACTCTTATATTTTTGCCATTGTACTCTTCATTTCAACAAGCTCTACTATAATAATACTCAGAAAAAAATATCTAATATCACTTAAGATAAGTAGAAGAAAGGACTTGAGTACAAAGAAAATATTAAGAATAATATCAATTTAAAAGAGGGTAATCTACAACTTCTAATATGTTTATGTCTTATCATAAAAAAGAAGTAATCTATTTTTAATCAAGACAAGACAAAGCTTTGATATTATAAGTGTATTCTTATCAATCTGTCAAGGACATGAACTAGAAGATGATGCATAAATCAATGAAATCCGTGTCAAAGAAAAAGTGACAAAACAAAAATAAAAAAATATGTATATTAAAAAGAAACTAAAATGGCTTATTGCCAAAAGACAAGAAAATTTGAGACTCTTGAATCTAGACCAGAAGCAAGAAAAAAATTGAGAAGAGTGAAGAGGGCTTTATTCTTGTCTCTATATATACTATCTAATTAGGGGCTATGTGACAATGTTCTATAGGACCTCTAATATGTGTTGACTTTGTAGAACACATACCTTGACTTCCAAGATAAGTTTTTCTATATAAGCACCACATAGTTAGCTTGTTCTTCAAGCTACCAATATGTGTGTTACATGGTTAACTTATTTACCAAGTTTTTAACCTAAAAGTCAATAATAAATACCTATAAAGTCGAAATAACGTCTATGAAGCTTGTAGGAAGCTTCTTAAAAAGATATTATAGAATTAACTTATTTTTACCTATTTTTATTTATTTCTTCTTATTTATATAAATAATTATTGACTTACATGTATATATCCATGACATGAAACCTATATAAATGTACACAATTCATTTCAAAAAATTTATTGAGTACAAAAAAATTTGACGTTGTTATGAAGATTTATGCTTTTATTATAGAGAACCTAAGCATACTACTCATCATTGTCCAAAGAAACAACGCAACCACAAAATAAAGAGTATGGTTGTGAAAAAAGACAATATATTAAAAATAAACTTCACTAATTATAATAGAGACCATGGAATTAGAATCTTACATAAATCCTAATAAAGGTCCTACTTTCTTTTCAGGTCTTTCACTTTGTATTATAATAGAAGTCTTTTAGAACTAAAAAATTATAAAATCTTTACTTTATTAAATTTAAGAACCTTAACTTATTTTATGGAAAAAATCTTTGTTAAAAAATAAAAAATAATTTTAATTAAGAAAAATAAATTTTTACATGTAAAAGTCATTGATGGTCGTTTTTTTTTTCTTTAGAGACATTACTCATAGAATAGTTTCTTTAGATATAGCAAATAAAGATCATAATAGTTAAGTAATATTTAATGTTATTAAATCTTTATCCACCTCAATTATTTAAGGATTATTGTGGCTAAAAAAGAATAATCCTCAAATAGACTAAACTTCTTATAATCTTGATTTTTCTTTTAGTTTAATCAAAGATCTTACTTATCAAGTAGAAACTGTGAAGGACATGAATCTTAAAGAAAGAGAATCCTCAATACACTCTTCTATCACTAAAGAGAAGTAGAAAGTCACTCAAAAGGTGATATAATATTAACTAGAATGGCTATTGCCAAAAATAAGAAAGACTAGAAAGTCTTGAAATAAGACTAAGACTAAAAAAGCATTGATGAAAGTAAAAAAAGCTTCATTCTAACCTCCATATATACTATTTAACTAAGAGCTACATGGCGATGTCTTATAGGACCTCCAACATGTGTTGACTTTGCTAGCCACATGTCTTATCTTGCAAGGCAAGTTATCTTTGTATGCGCCACGTAGTTGGCTTGTTCCACAAGTTATTATACAGAGATAACTTGTTCTATAAGCTATCAATATTTAGTTAGCTTTTTGGCCAAGTTTCTAACCTACAAACACATCTAAAGTCAAAACTACCTCTATAAAGCTTCTAAGAAGCTTCTCTAAAAGACTTTATGAAATTATTCTATATTTATTTACTTCTAATTAATCATATAAGTAACTATTGAGGTAAATATATATGTTTGTGACAAAAACTCATAAGCCCAATATAACCAAACTTTGTTTATAGATGTAAGAGCTTTCATCCATGGTACAAAAGAAGAAACAATTTTTGCTAAATATGCCATACATATTTTAAAAAAAAGACAAAATACTTCAAGTGACATTCTAAAGAAGTGTCAAGATTATCAAGATATTTTTGAATAGAAGAATACAAATATTCTTTCAAAGAATTGTTTCTATAATTGTTCTATTGATTTTCAAGATAAAGTTCAACTACCATTTTGATCAATCTATATTTTATTGCAATATGGATTTGTTGCACTCAAAAAGTACATTGAGAAGAATTTGACTAAAAACTTTATATATCATTCTAAATTTTTAGCAAAAATTCCTATCTTATTTGTGATACAAAAAGATGGATCTTTAGAAATATGTATAGATTATCAAAGACTTAATAAGATTATCATTAAAAATAGGTATCTTCTATCTTTAATTTCAAGACTTCTTCATGAATTGAATTAAGAAAAGATCTATACAATAATAGATTTATAAAAGGCATATAATCTGGTATACATCAAAAAAAGAGATCAATAAAAAATTATATTTTAAACTAGATATAAACATTTTGAATATAATATCATATCTTTTGGACTCATGAATGCATTAGTTGCATTTCAATATTTAATAAATGATGTATTTTATGAATTTCTTAATGATTTTATTATTTTTTATTTAGATAATATTTTTTTCTACTTTAGGAATATAAAAGAACATGAACTTCATATTCATTTTATATTACAAAAATTAAGAGATGTAAGATAATATGCTAAGATAGAAAAGTATATATTTTATACTACTTAAGTTGACTTTTTAGAATATATCATTTCAAACAATAGCCTTACAATAGATCTTATGAAGAAGTTATAATTTCTCTTATACCTATGACATGTAAAGACAAACTTAAGTCGAATAAAGAAGTTGAAGCATCTTTTAAAGCCTTGAAGATAATATTTACTTCTACACCAATTTTATATTGTATTAATTCTTTTAGAGCATTCTATATAGAAATAAATCCATCAAATTTTGCTATGAGTGAAATCTTGTCACAAATGGAAGCAAATGACAAGCTCCATCAAATAGCTTTTCATTTGAGGAAATATTTATTAACCAAAATTAATTATGAAATCCATGAAAAAAAACTTCTTGCAATTGTGGATTTATTTTAAGAATAGCACCATTAATTAAAAGTCACATTCAATCCAATCATCGTATATACAAATTATAAGAATATTTAGTACTTCATGTTAGCACATATTTTGAATAATTGCCAAATCCATTGAAGCATGTCTTTATTAAGGTTTGATTTTGTGATCAATTATCAACTCAAAAAATAATAAATTTTAATAGACACTCTTCATAGACATTCTTATCTTGTATCAAAAAAAGGAGATATAACTTTTGGTCAACAAAAAATAGTTCTCTTGAAGCTAAAGAATTTTCACCTTCAAGCAATAAAATCTACATCAATTTTTGATTAAATCTATCTTAAGCAAGTTAAATCAAATATGTCCTTTGATCTTTTTCTTCATAGAATTAAGATTAATTCTTCTAAATTTTATTATACTTCTAGGTTCAAGTTCAAAAATAATCTACTCTATTTCTAAGAACAATTACATATTTTAGAAGACAAAGAATAATTACATGTCATTCAAGGTCATCACAACTTTCTAATATGTAGACATTTTTTATACAACAAGTCTTTGGAATTAATATTTAGAGATTTTTAGTAGAGTCAAATGTGGAAGGCATTCAAAAGCTTTGTATAATTATGCAACATTTGTTCATGATCAAAAATTGCTTGTCATTGATCTTGTAGACTTCTTTAACTATTATCTATTCAAAAACAATCATGATCTTCTATTTTATGGATTTTATTACAGATCTTTCAATTTCAAGTTTATATGATTCTATATTTGTGATAGATTGTTTTAAAAAATGGCATGTTTTTTATTATATACAAAATCTATTATTAATGAAAAATAGCTAAGCTTTTGTTGATAACATCTATTGCTATTAAAGATTATGCAAGGATATTATAAAAAATAAGAAGTTTCAATTTATATCAAGATTTTAAAAAATTCTTTTTAAAAATTAAAAAGTGGATACAAAACTCTCTTTGACTTTTCATCTTTAAACCAATGAATATATAAAGCATGTAAATCAAGTTTTGAAGCAATATTTGAGGTATACCATTAACTACCAAGAAAATAATTGGACAATTCTTTTATCATTGGAAAATTTTGCTTATAATATTATGATATATCTTTCTACAAAATAAACATCTTTCTTTACTAATTATAATTATCATCCATAATTTGATATTTTTGACTTCTTAAAGATTGATAATTGTACAGCAAAAGATTTGGTTAATCATTTATTTGATCTATATTCAAAAATAAAGACACAAATAAAAGAAATTTAAAAATGATAAAAGAACAATATAAATGCCTATCTCAAGAAACAACTTCAATTCCATATTGGCAATAAGGTATGATTATTTTATCACAATATCAAGATAATTGCTATTACAATCAGTTGGATTATTGTAGGCTTTGACCATTTCTTATTTGTGAATAAGTCAATCCTATTCTTTATCAATTATATCTACTAGAGTATATGAAGATTTATCTTATATTCCATGTATCTTTTTTTGAGCCACATAAGATAATAAACATATCAAGAAGAAGAAAAATGCCACCTTTTCTTATAATAGTGAATAATAATCAAGAGTTCAAGGTGGAAGGGATCTTAGACTCAAAGTAATATCAAAATAGAATAGAATATCTTATTTATTAGTACATATATGATATTAATGAACACATATGGGAGCGAGCTAAGAATCTTGTAAATGTAGTAAAGAAGGTTTATATTTTTTTATTGAAAACATCTATTAAAACCGAAATGAATAATAGTAAATCTTTGTTATAAAAGAAATAATATCTAAAAAAAATAAAATTCTATCTTCTATCATTGTTTGTAGTTTCTATATATTTATGGCATTAAGAAGGTAAAAAATCAACAACTAGGAAATTCAACTCGATAGCTATCATTTGCAGTCTTATTGAACAGGACATAGCAATTGTCTCAATTTTTAAAACAACACAATAGAAATAAAGATCCTCAAAATTGACATGTTCTTTTTCAAATAGATTGTAAGATAGAACATTTTTGGTATCTTAAACTTAGAAGAGACTTTTGAAGTTTTGTTATTTTATTGGAGATAAGAACAACTTCTGCCATTATTCCAAATATTTTATTTAAAGGGAGTTACAAAGGTCTTAAAAATGATCAAATAATATAGTGATCTTCTTGCCCTGATATGAAATATTGTCAATGAATGATAGGACCTTTCAACTACCTTTGAAGGAAATAAAGATTAAAATTTATAACAAATACAATTTGTTGTATTTTGGACTTTTTCAACATATGATGATTGTTTGTCATAGAACTCGCTCCTAAAAGAAAGGATAATATCATAGACATACATATTTACTTAGATTAGAAGTGTTACGTAGAAAATAATTATATGTAGATTTAATATTATCTTGTGAAAAAGCTTTTTAGAAGCTTCATAGATGTGTATTTGATTTTTTACATGTTTATAGTTGATTGATAGGTTAAAAACCTTGCCAAAAAGTTAGGTATGTATTGTACATGTGGATAGCTTATAATACAAGCTAAGAATATGGCATACATATAAGAAACTTGTCTTGCAAGTTAAGACACATGTCTTGCAAATTGGACATATGTTGGAAGTTCTATAGAACATTGTCACATAATTCCTAGTTAGATAGTATATATGGAAGTAAGAATGAAGTCCTCGTCATTCTTATCAACGCCTTTCTAATTCTTAGTCTTGTTTTAAGACTTTTTAGTCTTATTATCTTTAATAATAGCCATTGTAGTTAAATACTATACAATCGAGTTATTTTTTAGTCTTTTTGAATGACAAAAGAATTTATTGAACTTTTAGTTCTTTAATATTTATATTTTTGGCACATACTCACAATGAATAGATATATTTTCAAAGGTCTTAGGACTTATTAATTTTATTAGCAATAGAAAATTAACTAGACTAAAGAAAGTACTAACTTAGACATATAAAATTTGAAAGACCTTGAATGTAGAAAAAGCCTAAATGTTAATCTAACTTAGTTTTTTTGCTATAAAATTCCTTTGATCTTTTACATAGTCTTAAGCTTTTTTATCATATGCTTCTATAAATCTTAATTTGATCTTATACTTTTGCCACAATATAAACATTCATAGCATGTATCTGCAATAAACAATATAAGATTTTATTGATAATGCTTTTGAAGAAAACCTTGAACTATAAAGCTTCTCTTAATTGAACTGTAGGAGGAGCATCTACCTTAATCAAAAAATCTTCTTTACTTTCTTCACAACTTTCATACAACAAATCACAACATCAACTAAGAAGAAACAAAACTAAATATTGATTTACAAATGCGACAAAGAATCACTCTTATGAACCATATTCAAGAATAAGAAGCTTGAATTAAATAAAATAAAATAAAAAACAATAACGTAAAGTGAGTTGGCAAAGAAGAATAGTAAACATTGAAATTAAAAATAAAAACACAATTAGACTTACCAACTTCAATTCTTTGACTATGACTTGCAACTGTGTAAGTACTTTGAATGGAGCAATATGATGGCATGCCATTCAAAAATGACAACATGAGCTCAAATTAAAGGAAGGTATTAGTAATATCCAACCTATGATCTTATACATCTACCAGATATCCCATGTCCATTTGCATTAGGATTATATTAAAAACAATTATCCTAATGCAACTTTGCTATAGCGAGTAAACTTTCAACATGTAGAAAATGCTTTGTTTTCAAATAAAATTTCACATCTTGAGTACATATTAGCAACAAATCATTTTAACAAACTTATGGAGTTTAATCCAATTAATATATATATAAACAATATCATTACAAAAAACATGGTGAATGATATCAAAAAGTCATAAAAAGCTTTTAAGTATATTTAACTTTTATAGATTTCGTTTGATATTATTTTTTAATCAATGAATATGTAAAGTTCTTTTAAATTTAAATTAAAAAAACGTCTAATTTATATTCTTTTTTAAAATAAATAGTCTCAAAGTTACTTGTTGAAGTTGATCTTTTCCAAATAATACACAAAAAATAAAATACAAAACACTAAATTGATTGTAGATTATCTCATATCAAATTCTTTAGTATTCCTGTATTGTGAGTGTTTTAATTAAATAAAATGTGTGTTGTAATGAATAATGATGGTTTAATTCATTGAAAGATTCATATCACTTGTGTAAAGTAATATATACATTTATGAACTTCGGTTGATTATTCAATACTATAATTATTTTATCATTTTTTGAAATTTTGGAGAAAATATTGTAATCTCCAGCTGGTAAATCGTAATGAAATATTTTTTAAATGTAAAAATACATGGACTTTAATATCAAAAAGCTTGATCATGACAGACTTTAAAAAAAAATAAAAAAATAAAATAAAAATATTTTAGTATTTTCATTAGTATTATCATGTCATCTCAATTTTATTTTATTTTTTATTTTTTTGCACAGTAAGTGATATGAATCTTTCAATGAATTAAACCATTTAAAAACAATGAATATAAATGAATAAAGCAGGTATCATTTATATTCCTTGTTTTTAAATTTTAAAATCAAAACTGGACATTTGGTACATTTAAGCATAAAGTAGAGTATCAATTCTTACAACAATTGGATTTGCCCATTATTTCTTTCACTTTGTTCATGTGTAATTTGAGGTGATGTAATTTATCTACCATATATTTTTGTTTAAAATCTTTTTAGATTATGTGTATAATTGACAAATTATTTATTTTGGTATATTTGTTGCATGAATCATCATCTCCTAGTAGTTAAATAATCCCCAAAATAAAACTCTACAAGCTAATTTTGCAAAAGTTTTCATTTCGAGTTTCTAATTATACTTTCCATCAAGGTTTTTGAATGAATCTTCCACCTCATTGTGCATGTGAAGTACTGTAAGCCTTGCAACTTTTTATGTGTCGCTGCTGGAAAGAATTGAAACTCTAATACGATGATTCCAAATTATTCTGAAGAAGTTGATAATTCATTAATCATCACAATAATCCTGATCAATATTTTAAAATTTTATTATTGAATATTACATTCTAAAATTATAAATCTGAGTTGTGTGTAATGAAAAATATTCTAATATTGTGTGTATTTACCTGAGCAATTACATATCAACAATCAAATCCAAAGTTTTATTATTATTATTATTATTATTAGGTTTAAAAATTTTAAAATAAAAATATATTTTCCCAAAAATATTGATAAACTACACGATGCACAAAGGGAAAAAAAATAAAAATAAAAATAAAAAAATGAAAAGTTTGATGATTACATCAGCATGTGGGTTAAAAACAAATTGAGTATTTGATATGATTTGTTGTAGGACATGTTTTTTAAACTATGGAGACCTAAATTTGATTGTTGAAGTTTCCACTTAAAATTAGACTAGATTTTGAAGGCCCAGTGTTAAATCATATCTTAAATTATTTGAACTTGTCTAATTAAAATGTGAATTCTATCAGGCTCATACGCACTTGGACACCTCTGTTGGAACCCCACAAACCCTGGGTTTATCGGGACAGGATCATTCATCCACTGAGTCCCCTCCCCACATTCGTCTTGCAATCAGATCTCGTCATCTTCAACCTGCGAGACCTTAAACCCTAGAAAAACCCTAATCTCCCAAGGCTTCACTGCAAGATTGAAACGTCGACGCCCGTAATGGTTGCTGAAGAATGCCTCGGAGGTCTGGGCGGCGCCTCGCTTCTCTGCCAGCGACGATGAGCGCTTGTTCTTCTCCTGTAGTTATTTGTGCAACGTCCCCCGACGGCCAGTTATATGTGCTCTCCACGGCTTAGGTTCTATTGTCGAGGTTCACGCTTGTCCGATGCTGTTACACATTTTCTCTGGTTGTTTGTATCTCCTGGAATTGGTTGGCCTGGAAGGTGTAATGCGTCTATGTCGGCTGCCCAAAGTTAGTGTCAGGTCTACAGGCTCGCCCGGTATTAGTTTTCTGGGATGCGATTGACGTTTCGCTCGTGATGTTCGGGTTTGAATGTCTAGGTTCATGATTTGGATATCCTCTTACGTTCATGTCGAGGTTTTGTGGGTTACTGCTCTATGTAGTTCGTATTTAATGACATGATTCGAGCTGTCGATGCATAGCATTGTGTTGCACCGCAATATCGCAAGTACTTATATGGCGTAAGTATTGAGGTGGTCTGTCGTATGTTTCCAGATGTAGTGGTCGAATTACTCTCCATTCAATTCGTGTAGACGTGAGTGGTGATGCCAATCAAGTTGGGTGGCCCTTCCACGGTGCGGGTAACTGATACTTTTTAACTTTTCGTCTCTAAAGATGAACCCCCATGGTTTGCAAGGGTGTTTATAACTTCTGTCTTCAGTCATGGATCAAGCGCAAGCATGATGAAACGCACTGGGCACCGAGTGGTACACATCAATGTGTGTCCATGAGAGATATGCTTTGGGCCTAGAAAACCCTTTTCTGACTTGTGCTCATACAATATGCGTTTAAATTGTTTAGCTGTCGCTTTGAGTTATGTAGGTCGTCAAAACAAACTCACGCATTATTGCTTCAGTTTATCCCGTGTCGTCAGGTTCACCCTCGTGAACCACTTCGGTCGTTTACGTATTGTCAATTGGTGTTCCGTCAACTTGTTACGTTTTGCATCTCGAGGAGGAAGAAACGCACTGGGCACCGAGTGACTCACGCAAAGCTTGAGTCTATGAGAGAAATGCTACGGGCCTAGAAAACCTATTTCTGACTCGATCGTAGAATTATTCCGATTGAATTCCTTGCTTCTCAGAAACTAGTTGATATGGTTGATGTTTGCACGGAGGAAGAGACGCACTGGGTACCGAGGGATACAAGTATCTTGTGTTCATGAGAGAAGTGCTACGGGCTTAGAAAAACACTTTCCGACTTGCACTTTCCACATGTCGCCTTTCCAATTGCTAGTTTTCTAGGGGATTAATTTTTCCTATTTCTGGTTGCATGTGTCACATATCCCTTTGTTTGGCACATTATAGAGATGAACCCGGTCTTCTCGAAAGTTAACGTGATTTCTTGCAAAGTTTACACCACAGCTGATTGTTATCCTCTTGCTCCTGGGCATTTGTTTGTGTCAGCAGCAAGTGATTGCACATCTTTATCTGGGTGTGAACGGGACATCCTACTGTCCAGGGTTTAACACTACTCTGAAATGAAATACTCATCTTAATACTAGTGAGGGAAAAATCCTGTTAATATCAAATCGTACACTACTTTCTCAATGCGAAGCCTTAAGAGACGAAGGTAAACACAAATGCCCATCACTATGACTATCACAGGAAAGAGGTGGTTATTACTCTGAGACTATAGCACACCTATTTGATACTCAGCAGTTAACAAGCGAAAAAGACGTTAGCAACGCGTATGGAAGAGCATTTTCTATGACCATGCGATGTGTACAATGAATTGTTTGAAGCGCAGGACACTAAACCCGTCAAATACCTAATACGAACACATGAGTTAGTGAAGATTTACCAGGGATATCGCCATTTGAAGTGTTAAAGACGCACCCTGGCATGAAAAGTCTTGAGTTAACCAACATTCTGTGCAAGAAATCTGAAAGAGACTCGCTACATGCCAATTGTTATCTCGTGCTGACTTTGTTGGTAAATCGTAGTTGAAAGAAAACTAGACACTGGATCGATCATAATGTCAAATATTTTTTGGAGACTTTGAGAAATTAAATTTAATTTTAACAAGGCTAAGTCACAATTATGATTTTAGAAGACATGTGCATTCATAATGATACTAATCAATAAAGTCAGTTGAAAAAGTGTTTAATATGAACTTCACATAGATTGTATATTACAGAGTATTACCTGACAACAATTTGATACATTGGAGTTAACAAAGAGAGGCCATAGAACAAAAGTCTTACGAAGATTCCACTTGGTGAAGAAATATTCTTCCTTCGAAACCTATGCCATTAAAGATTGTATTCACGGAAAGGGTGCCATGAAATGGACTGAATTGTTCTGTACTGCTGAGTTTAAATATGTCAACATATACACATAACTTGATTCTAACAAGAATGTCAAACATTAAACAAATTGTTCACTTTACTCTGAACGATTGTTACAGCAATTTTAGATTTTTTTATTTCTATTTTTAATATTTTGTAAAATTCACATCTTGAAAGTGGGATTTGTGCAAATTTCAAGAGACAACCCTATTATAGAGGTATGCTTCTCAATTTTAGTCAATTAAATATTTTAAAAGTTGTGACCTTTTGTGTTCTCTCTTAAGTGTAAAGATCCTTGAAGCATGAAGATCATAAGAGATGTAATTTTAGAACAAAACATAATGGGCAAGTAAAGTTGCTCCTAAAATGCAATAGGTTACAAATCCACAACAACAATGTGGTGGTTGCAACAAGATGTTAGGATAACTTTCTAGAAATAAAAAGATTCAAGATCCAATCATTAAGTTGTAAGTTAATTTGAAGTTCTAAGTTGCAAGTTATTTGAACACAACTTTCTAAAAGTAAAAAAACTTGTAAAACAAATTTTAACAATCACATGGATGTTAGCATGATGGATGACATCAAAAGTTTTTTAGCAAAAAGTGGAAAAATAGGTCACTATATGTCAATATAGTAAGAAATCATCTAAAGTTGAGACAACAAAAACTATCGGTAACTAGCTATAGCACCATTGCAAAGTAGTAGAATAGAAGTAGTGATTAGGAAAATTTTGGGTATTATAAATACCTTTTGAGGGACATACTTACTTTTTTCTTTTTCTTTTTTTCTTTTTCTTTTTTTCTTTTTTTTTTAGATTTAAATTTTTTGCAATCTATATAATAAATATAACAAGTTATTTTGTAAAGTATTTCCACTAGGAAAAATCATATACTATTTTTGTTGGAATGGATAAAAAAGAAAGTATTAATTCATTAAGTTTAGATTATTCCTAAGCTTGGTGGTATTTGTGTAAAAGTTCCATATCAAAAAATATATATATATTTGTTTTAGATGTATTAGTATTTCACTGTTACTATTCCATGACGTGTTTTTAACCATTACTATCTATGAGCACATAATGGCACATCTATAAAACTTTGAATATCTATATTTTTTTTAAAAAAAAAATTGAAAGCTTCTTATAGAAGATACTATATTTCTAGCATGGTTGTAATTACTTTTATTATATTATTAAGGATATTAATATGTTTGTAATTACTTTTATTTATTTAAATAATATAAATATTTATTATATTATCATTTTCTTAAAATAAAAAGTTCCTTCAAGAACAATCAAATTTATTTCATAAATTAATTAAGTACAAGATCCATCAATTGGTATTTATAAAAAATTTTAATCTTTGATTAATTTTAAAGATGATTTTATCACAAACATATATATTTATTCCAATATTTATCTATATGATTAAGTAGAAGTAGATAAAAGTATATTAATTTCATAATATCTTTTAGAAAAGCTTCTAAGAAGCTTTATAGATGCTGTTTTGAGTTTATACATGTTTATAGTTAATTAATAGGCTAAAAACTTGGTCAATAAGTTAGCAACATAACACACGTATTAGTAGCTTGTGGAACAAGCTAACTATGTGGTGTACATATAGATAATTTGCGTTGCAAGTTAAATCTTGTATCTAGCAAAGTCAACACATGTTGGAGGTCCTATAAAATATCACCATATAGCTCTTAATTAGAGAGTATATATGGAGGCAAGAATGAAGACTTCTTCACTCTTGTTAATGCCTTTCTAATCCTTAGTCATGTTTCAAGACTTTCTAAACTTCTTGTCATTAGAAATAGCCATTTTAATTCAATATATTATCATATTTGAGTGATTTCTTAGTCTTTTTGAATGATACAAGAATATATTGAGGATTTCTTTCTTTGAGATTCATATCCTTAATTGATTGATGAGTCTCTTCAACCATCAATAATGTCCCAAATAATGATAGAAAGATTATTATATTATTTCATCATTTTTAAGACCTTTAAGCAACATATTTTGCATTCCATTAGATGTAATATTCACTTCTAATAGTATTACAAAGTATCAAGAGTCTCTTCTAAGCTCTTTGTATCAAATTCATTATATCTTACGATCGATTTGAAGAAGAACATGCTTTTTTTGAAGATCTTTATTATAAGACAATCTAAGTGCTTATTTATTTTTTTAAAGTAACAATTCATGAAATAAATTTTCTACTTATTAATTTTATATGTTGTAAAGAAGTTTTACAAATTAATCATTAAAATTATTTCTCCTTCATTTATGCCATTATATTATCAATTATTGGTATTTAATTTTGATAGATTTCATCAATTAAAAAAATAGTAATAATTTATAATGCATTTATAAGATTCTTGAATAGCTTTTATGTAAATTCACTCATGTCATATTTGTACAAAGATGTTTTAATTTATTTTTAGCACTATCTTAAATTTAAGACTTCTTCAACTTCAACCTCTTTATTGGTATCTATTTGGATAAAATATGGTAGTAATTTCTTCCTTTTTAGTATGTTGATTGTAATATAAAGCTTTACAAAAGGTATGTAGAATATATGATGGACCTTCATTAAATATAGTCATGACAATTGATATGATTTTCTATGAAAAATTTGTGATAGTTTTTTTGCTTATGAGTCTTCTTAAGATATATCTTAATTATTAAATAAATATCTACCATTCTACTTGTAAATTCTTTGCTATTGGTTTTTTAATTTTAAAAATCAAAAGTATTAAATTAAAGATGATAACCACAATTAACATGAAAATAAAGTTTATTGAGTAGAAGAATATTACATCTTCACATCAAATATTTAAAATTCTTATGATTTATATAAATTTTGATTGAATCGAAATTATATTCTAAATATAGATTCTATTATTTAGAAAAAAAATAAAACCTTTATTTATATTAAATCTTATAATTAATCCTAACTTTTGAAAAAATTTTGGATAAGGGAAAATAAGATAAATACTATCATCTATATCTATTTTTGATAGAATTGTATATATTAAAAAATCTAATATATTTTCGTCTATAAAAAATGGCTTTGTAAGATTTGGACAATTTAAAATAGAATTTGAGATAAAAGTTGTTTTTAAACCTGAAATACTACTTGAAAATATTTATTCTATTTAATTTATTTTTTTGAAATTATTTATGTAAGAAATAATTAAAAAATTCTTAATAAATAATTTAATGATATTTTTTAAATTTTAATAAAAAATTATACGTTATTTTGAATTTTTAAATTATTCTAATCTATGATAATCTACATATTCTTAGATTTTATTTCAAAACTATCATTTGAAATAATATATTCAAAGCATTCTACTTATGTTATATAGATTACATATTTATTTATCTTAGTTTATAATCCTACATCTCTAAGTTTTTGTTGTATAAGTCTAATATGATATTTATAATTTTTCATAATTAAAAAAAAAGAATGTTGTCTGAATAATATAGAACAAAATCATTTAGAAATCCACAAAATGCATCACTCATCAAATACTAGAAAGCAACTAAGGCATATATACATTCAAAAGCTATGATATTATATTTAAAATAGCCATATTTAATTCAAAATGCAGTCTTTTATTTATTTCCTTCTTTAGTCTATATTTAATTATTGTTTCTTTGCAGATTTTTCTTTGTATAAAACTTAGCATCACTTATTGATTAATGATCCTATATATTAAAGGTAAAAAAAAAAAAAATTGATGGTTAATTTTTTGAATTTAAAATAATCTAAATAAAATTTTAAAGAACTATTATTCTTTTCTTTTTTCATAATAAAGATTATTACACTTACAAATTATTTTTAATACAAGATAAAATCTTTTACAAGATTTTTATAAATATATTCCTTTGCAGCATCAAGTTTATTTTGTGACAAGTTATAAATTCGTCCAAGTAGTAGTTGATCTATTTTTTATAGATTAATTTTATAATTAATGATTTGATAATATATTGAAATTTTTCTTTTTAAATATATTTTAATATTTATTATATTTTTTTTAAGATTCTACCATAGCTTTTATTTAAATGAAGACTTGATATTGTGTAAATGACAAATATGTCTATTCTCCTTTGCATCTTGTAAAAAATAGCTTAGTTCCAACAATTAAAGGTCAAAATGGTTTGCTACCATTTAGTCTAGATTTTGATGAAATATTTTATTCATTTTATTCAATATGAAGACTATAAAATTTAAATAAAGTCAATCACAACTAAATTTGAAGTACATTAAATGATGTTGAAGATAATATTAGATATTTTATCTTTTAATAAAACTTTTAATATAAAAAAATCTATGATATCTCCAAATACAAGAAATAATCTATCATTAACTTCTATAGAAGTTGTTTGAATCTTCTTTGAAATTATCAACTTTTGTTGCTATACCAAGCCTTTATCTACAAAATATATTTAGGCTTTGGTGTCTAAAAATACTTGAGATAAAAAACTTTATTTTAAAATTTTAATAAATATAGAAATTTAAAAAAAAGATATAGGATGTGGTGGTAGCATTAGACTTATATTTGATGGTTGTGGTCTAGAGTTAGGCAATGGTAAGGTTCTAATTACAACTAGTTGTTTTTATTTTCTAATTTTTTTATATTTGGGTTTGGATTTTTTGTCTTAAATCTTTTTTATTTAGTGCAATAATCTTGTATCTTTGAACTTAATATTTTTTATTAGAAATATAAGTTTTGACAATATTATTTATATTTGTTTTTAGAATTAATCACTTATTACAAGTTGTGCTAGTTTTCATGGATTTGTGCTTTGATTATTAAATTTTTAAGGACTTAGGATTTGTTTTCATTGCTTAATTTCTTCTTCTCTAATTTGTTAGTAAATAATTTTTATATTTATATGGTGACATTATACCCTTATATATATATATATATATATATATATATATCTTTTCATATTTCAAATTAACATCGATATTTATAATATACAATTTATATATGAATTAGTAAATATCATGCATATTATGTTCTATTTTCTTCCTTTTCTTTTTTTAACATGAAATGAAAGCATCAAATTTGATTTTATATAATATTTATTTCAATAATTAGAAGGAAGAACAAATATCCATGTTATATTTGGAATGTTTGTCCAACAACAAATTAATCAATCATGGCTTTGTCAAATTTAATTCATAAGACATATTTGGTTAAAAAATTATTATCTACTAATTATAATTAATAGAGTGTTAAAATTAAAAAGATTCTTGTTTTGAATAATCTTTTATTTATTGTAAATGCAACAAAACTTGATCCTGGTCTTGCAAACATTGCATTAATAAATGCATGAAAAATTAATGAAAATAAATCAAGAAAAAATATTATATTATATTTTGGTTATAAATAAGTTTTCTTAGTGAAACCTCTCAAAACTTCTCAAAAAGTATGAAAAAAGTTAGAATCTACAAAAAATCAAATTTATCTCATAATACAAACCATAATACAAAAGAAATTATCTCAATTAGATATAAGTGAAGAAAATCACGTGATAGGATTTATTAAAAAATATTAATAAATTCTTGATGAAGTTTTAATTTCAAGACTTATTATTCTTGAAGAATAACATTGTGTATGACTATTAAGAGCTCTTGTTCTTTCATAGAGGATTTTTAGTGCATCACAAGGTTCTAATACAAATTATTTAATAGAATGCAAATTAAATTATAAAATGATAAAAGTACAAATATATAAGAGTTTTACATGTACCAATTTTAGCTAAAATTTTATTTTCTATATGTTTAGCCACTATTCAATGAAAAAACATGGAATTCTTTCATAATAATTATAATATTAAAAATTATTTTAAAGATGGAAAAAAATTTGTAAGAAAAACTTATCAAGTAAAAAATCTTTATTCATTAGAAATTAAAATTCTTGACTTTAAATAATAAAATTCACCTGTAATAAGTAAAACATCCACAAAAATAACTATTATATGGCATTATTGTTTACATCATGTCAATTAATATATATTAAAAAAATGAATAAGCTTGATATGATTATTTCTATAAACATATTACATTTTTTCTTGTAAAAAAAATGTTTAATTAAAAAAAAAACATAAAAATATTTTATAAAATATAAAACTCTATGTACTTTAAAATCACTTGAGTTTTTCTATATCAAAAAATGTAGGCCCATTTAAACAAAATCAATTAAAGGCTTTACTTATTTTTTATTTTTATAGATGATTATTTAAGATTTACAACAATATATTTCTTAAAGCACCAATCAAAGGTGTTTCAAAGCTTTTAAGCATATAAAGCTTCTGCTTAGAATCAAATAAATCATAAAATTAATACTTTATGCTTTGACAATAGAGAAGGTGGAGGAAGGAGAATGAGAAAAAGAGAGAGAATATATATATATATATATATATATCAAAAGAATTAAATAATTTTTATATTTAATATAAAATATTTTATTAATTTATTATATCTTATATACCAAAATACAATGGTATTAGTGAAAGAAAAAACAAAACTTCACTAAAACTTTTTTGATGATTATTACATGTATCTAAATTATTTAATTTATTTTGAGTAGATTTCACATACATATATAATTACTTAAATAAGAAATATTAAATAAAAAATAAATATAGATATATTTAATAATATCTTGTGGAGAAGCTTCATAAATTCAAATTCGACTTTATATATATTTATATTTGATTGGTTTGTTTGAAATTTGGCTATATGTCATACATGTTGGCAACTTGTGGTACAAGTTGGCCATCTAGCGGACATGTAGGAAACTTATTTTTGAAGCTAGACTCATGATTTGTAAGTTGGACATGTGTCAGAGATCCTATAGAATGTTGCTATATAGCTCTTAATTAGATAATGTACATGGAGACAAGAGTTAAGCCTTCTCCACTCTTGTCAATGCCTTTCTTGTCTCTAGTCTTGTTTTAAAAAACTAAAGTTTTCATGTCTTTGGCTATGGCCTTTTTAGTTTAATATTATACTATCTTTGATTGAATATTTATTCTTTACAAGTAATATAAGAGTATACTGACCATTTGATTTTGTGAGATTCATGTCCTTGGTAGCAGATAGCATAGCCATGGCCTAATATATAAAAAACATTTTATTTTTATAAAAAATTAGAAGATTTAATTATTCTTTTTAATTTTTTTTGTAATAGAATATCACAATTTAACTATTTGAAGATCTTTGGATGTATAACATATGTATTTATTTTGGATGAGTACTAAAAAAAACTTGATATGAAAAATAATTAATGTATTTTTGATGGTTATAGTAAATTATAAGGCTTAAAATAGATATATATATATATATATATATATATATATATTTATGGTATTAGCCAAAATATTATTTTTTATGAAAAATAATATTTTTTAAATTATTAATAAGAAAATTATAAAAATTAATAAATATCATTATTACATATTATATTTTTTTTTCTTCTTTTAATAAAATTAAATATTTTTTCTTAGCATCTTGTAAAGAATCTATTGTATCAAGCAATTTCTTGAGTGATAAAATATTCTAATGAAAATATTTTTTATATTTTCAGAAATAAATCTTTAAAATTAGTTGTTAAAAGCTTTATAGTTCCAATCTTTGTCATATGCATGTTTTTAAGATTCAATAACATAGATAGTAGCTAAACGTGATTTTTACCACAAAGATAGGAGTTTTTTTTTATCATATCCTTTATTAATTTATGTAAATATGTAAATAATTTCAGAAATAAATTTAGATCGTATTAAATTAAAAAATCCTTCTCTATGAATAGTAATAACTAAGAAAGAATATTTATACAGAAGTGTGCATATCAATCATACTTGAGTGATTCCATCGAAGTATTAAAAAAGATATAATCTTAACAAGAACTTGACTTAGTATAAAAATCTTTAAAATGTTGATCTAGTTCTATCAAAAAAAATCTGTATATTAATCTTTGGCTCTTTCAAATTTATAGTATCAAGACTTTTAGGATTTACTTATGAAGTTGATATATTTATGTTTATATCTCTCATTTAAACAATTTATTAGTATAAATATTAGATCTTATTGTTGGTTTCTTTTATAGATATAGCAATTATGCTTCTATGGTTAAAATTGCTAATATGTAACAAAATTTCTCCATGTAATATTTAAAAACTTGTAAAATTTGTAACAATTGCATATCTATGTCTGGTTCAATCAAGTGTAGCATCCATATTTTGTTTTTACTTTATCTAAATAATAAAAAAAACAAAAAAGATCTTCAAATCAAATTATATGATAATATTCAACTACCTTCAATATGAAATAAAAGTTTTAACAAAGAACAATAGTTTACTTTCTTTGAGAAAAAAATAAATTCTAAAAATAAATCTTAGTTTGAATATGAATAGTTTGCTACTTTTAAAGTAAAACCTTATTTTTTAAGAAGTAATTTAAACCATTGACTTGTTTAAAAAAACAAATCTAAAAATTTGACAATCTTATTATATTTTCAAAAAAATAGATTTAAACAAAATTCAAAAGATAGTATATTTATGTGTTATTAAAAAAATAAAAAATAAAAAATAATTTATTATTAAATAGGAATGAATTAAAATAACTGTTGCTAAATTCAAAGAGACTTGAGAGTCTTGAATCAAGATTAAAACATAAGAAAGGTGTTGATAAGACTAATGATTGTTCTTGTCTTGTCACAATATATACTAGCTATAAAGAAGATCTTATAAAAGCTTCTTATGAAGTGCAAGGCTTGTGATCAAGTGTGAAAATTTAGGTTGCTTCTAATACAATTTCTTAAAAGTAAGAAACTTATGAGACAACTTTTAATAGCTACATGGTATATCAATTAAATTTTGAATATTTAAATTTTATCTATAAAAGTTTTAAAGCTTCTTAAAGATGTTATATTCCTAACATGTTTCTACCAACTTCTACTTATTTCTATTTAATTCTATGGAATTAAGTAACATGAACACTAATTATAAAAACAAAAGCTTATATGATCTGTAGTAGAATGGCATTTCTATACAAAGTGACTTTGAATTTGGAGTACAATTTCTTAAGAATTTCTTAAAGACATCAAAAAAATTTCTTTCTTTTAAAGCTTTATCAATGTATTGGAGTAGTTGAAAATAAAATATTATTTTATTAAAATACTCTTTGTAAATTTTAATAATAATAATAATAATAATAATCATATTATCATTTTTATCTCAACTAATTAAGTCATAAAAATTATTTTAAAAAATTATATAATACTATGTTTGGATTATATATATATATATATATACATATTATTAATTAGTTAATACATCTTCAAATAAGGTAAATACATATTAAATTAGTAATTATACTTTAAGCCAATAGAAATAAAATCTTCATCTATTTTATTTGATTATATGTTTTTAAAAATAATTCTATTATAATTCTATTTCTCTAATTTCTTTATTAATAAAAATATTTTAAATGATATATATATATATATATATTTTTTTTTTTTAAATTTTAGATTATGATATTTATATATAATTAATAATTTTTTAAAATTTAAAATGAATATATAATATAATTGAAGTATTTTAAATATGTGATAATAATTAATTTAATTTATATATAAATGATGTTGTTCATGTTGTTATTATTATTACCATTATTATCTAAATATACAACAAAATTTCTTGCATATTGTTTTGATATTAAGTGATTTGATGTTATTGTTGGTATCATAATATATCTTTTCCATAATTCATGTAACTAGGATAGGGCATTTGATGATTTGTTCAACAATCCAACAATCAAATCACCAATTGGTATTTTTAATGCACTCAAAAATCTTAAGCTATGCTTAAGATTTATTAATGTAAGCTGGTAAAATAATTTTATAACAATTATCTTTGAGAAGACTACAGAAGGATTGAAATACTATCCTTGTTATCCACAAAAAGAATAATTGCAAGCCAAAAGCTTACAAAGTTTGATGCTTTTAGTTAACTTTTATTTTTACTTATTTTTATAATTAAAAAAAAATACTATACAGAGGATATGGAATTAAATTATAAAAAATGAATTTTTATAGCTACCATGAATTAAGTGGAAATATATACTAACAGACAATCGATATATGTCTGAAATACTTATATATATATATATATATATATATATTCACTATATTGAATAAAATATTTTACATGAATTTAATAATTAAGAAAAATTATACAGATGTAATATAAAATAAAAGTATGCAAGAATATTTTTGGAAGAAAACATGAAAGGATTGTAACAACTTTTTATGTTTTTTAGGATAATATTCATGTCACCACAATTTTTTGCTATTGCCACCACAATTTTTGCTATTGCCACCACAATTTTTGCTATTGCCACCACAATTTGCCATCCAATTGACATATTTCTTTAGTTTTTTTATTCAAATCTCAAAATAATTAATTTTTTAAATGTATTTTTTTTCAAAATATTTTAATTTTTTTAATTTTAATAAATAATAATAATAAGTTGCTGTGATGTTTGCAAAACATGTGGTGGCTACTTTTATTTTTAATTTTATGGCCATTGTAACTTTTCCTAATTTTTTTTTTTATTGTTAACAGTTTTTTTTTTTTTTTTTTTTTTGCAATGATTGAAATAAAATGAAGTGCACTTAATGCTAATAATTATTTATTTATTTATTTGCTTTTTTTTTTTTTTTTTTTTATCTCACTGTTTCCAACTAATTTTGTGTTTTGCTAGAATCAATGTAGAATTGTTCTGATTTGATATTTCATAATTAGATTTCTGAGGTATTTATTGCACAAAATCTTTTTAATATTTATTTTCATTATTTAGACTTTTAAGGTAAAAGTAATAAACAACAAAATTATTACCAAAAGATTCGATCCTTCAATTCCAGTGACAAATTAACATTAAGAAGAATATTTGGAATGTTAATTAACGTCCACCTCGGCACCAACAAACATTTCAAATAAAGAATTAATTTTTGTACTCTCTCCCAAAAACAATATAATTCTCAAAGAATTCCCCCCAAGAAGGCGCTATTCCACTTTAGGTCTCTCCAAAATGTACTCTCCAACCTATTCTCTTCATTTCATACTCCTACCAATAAAAAGTATTATAATACATGTGGTTTCAAAACCAATAAGACATGTCCCAAGTGAACCCACCAACCTCCAACTAATCATAATAATAAGAATATAAAGATAGAACAAAGTTGACCTTGACGAGTAGGTATTAAAAGCAAGGGCACACCGAAGCATTTAATGCCCAACAACGGAATGTCAGTAATTTCCAATTAGTATTCGTAAACAAACCAGAAATTAATAATTCCAGAAACAAAATTAATGAGAGGTTTAGTGAGTTCTCGGAGCCCGATGACAGCAGCGGCGGCAAACAGACGTGATCGCGGCGTGGTCCATTGCGAGGCGCCGATCGGTAATGGAGGCGGCGAGCTCACGTGCTCCGTATCGACGACGACGACGAGGCTTGCGAAAATTGCCGCAGCAGGGCGATGCGGTTGCTGCCACGGTTGCGCTTGCGTAAAGTGGTCTGATTATTCTAGATCACGCCGTTTGGGCTGGAAACTCAGCGCGTGCTCGTAGACTGAACCCAGGATCGGTGAAAGTTGGGTCACTGATCTGGTGACGATGCACCAGATGATGGAGTGTTTCTTGCGTGAACTTCTACAGACACAATACAAATTTGTCCATTGTACTGGAATTAATAAAAAGGAGTGAAAAAGAATTAAAGAAAACATTCCTTGAGGGATACGGTCATTGAGAATGTTGCACAGACTTGTCGTTTGTCTTGACGAAGGCGATCGCCGTGCTCGGGAGTGTGATGGTTGAGTGGGTTTCTACCGTTGTGGAGTTGATTCGTGGGTTGTCTTTCGGTATTTTGAATGGTCCGTTGCGGATGAAGTCGTTGCTGGTCTGAGTTTGCAGTGATGAGTTTTTGTCGAGAATTTGTAGCCGTTCACCGGAGCCCATGTTCGTGTGTGGCCATTGACACTCGATCTGAACCCTGACACTGGGACTGGGTTTCAGTACGTGAGCTGCTGCTTGGCTGGAGATTCCCAACGTTTCGCAGTCGGAATCAAGATGATGGCGGTAATTGCCGAAGGCAGGGTGGTTGCCGATGTCTAATCTGGTGGCGGGGTGCCTCTGTGACGCTCATTCCTCGGGATACATCAACACGTGCGAGTGGCTTTTTGTGGCTTTGTACATCACTTGCAGTTGCGTCGGGTTAGCTGCACCGTAGTCTCCTCCAGAACGCTACGACGATGTGAATGAGAGACACTGAGACATCGAAGTCGTCATTCACTCTTGCGGTGTGGATGGACCCGGGTGCAATTATTTTTCAGAAATTCAGGCCCACGAGTTAAATTTTAGCGCGTGTCGCTGTCAAACAAACCAATTTCAAGGTGTGGGCCACATTCTATGAGTGAGCCTACCTTCTGTTCTAATGCAAATAAGAATCCTTCTGCTGTCATCAATCAGTGCGTCACAGATGATTCTGGAGTAGTCGTTGTGATTGAATTCGTCGAAAGGACTCGTTGACGAACATGTTGGTTTACAACTTGCCCTTTGGGATTCCCACCAACACACTACAACTGTAATTTCATTGCTGTTCACCGGGACTTACGTTGGTCAAAGAGTCATGGAAATAAAAACAGAAGAAATCGAATTCAAGCAATCAATATTGTACCGCGTGACCAATATATTAGTAAAATATTTTTCGCTTGACCATTCACTAGACGTATGCATCCGATGCACAAGATATGACAATCATTTTTTCACAATTCGTCCTTTTTCATAACACTCACCTGGTGCTCAAATTCGTTTTACCATTTATTATTTTATTAATTAATTTATTTTTTGGACACAAATAAAGTGAAACTTTACTCAGAGAAGATAAAAGTACAAAACGTGATGACCAGGTCCAGCCCCACGATACACCACTACATATACTAACTTATAAGTTCATCAACCCTGGGCTTACTAATCTCCAGGGGGGGAGGGGACCTTGCAACCCACAATGCCACCACCTCATTTATACACCATTGTTGATGAAAGGCTTCTAGTGTTGCCTGGGTATGGCTAGGCATTTTTTAATCATTGCATGTGTTGATGCCCAGGCTACTCTTCCATAGTCGACTAGACTCAGCCACATTGTCTTAACAGCTTGTTCTTGGTGCCAATGCTTGCTGTTGAAGATGACATCATTCATCACAATCCAGATGGACCATACAATGATCCCCCAAATTAACAACCATATTCAATTAACACTTTTGTATTATCATGGAATCAAGTAGACAAAGATTCTTTGTTTCCACAACAAATTTAATAAGCAATTGACATTGTCTCTTATAACTCTATTGCTATGAGGTAGAGAAGTAGTGTTTGTGGACTATTCCCTCAACCTTGTCTTGGATTCGATCAAATTCAAACCATTATATCCAAACACCTTCTATTCCTTCTTCCATGCATGAGTGGTGACTTTGTACTGTGCTCCGTTAATCTATTCAAAATATTGCATCTCCATGCCCATACTCATTTGGTTGTTGAGCACTCCCAAAACTTATGGATCACAAATTTGGCTAAGCTTACAAGGCACACAATGTAACTATAATCAATATTGGTATTAGAATGCCCCCTCCATACATTGACAACCATTGTTAGATGTCAAACAAGTCAAAGAAATTTGGCCTCCTTCCTAGTTCGTTGGCAATCCCATATAGTATGCTAATATAGTTTGTACAAAGACAACAACATTTCAGCACATTTAGCCTCTATGATTATTGGGATCTTATATTTCTATTGAAGAAGTTATTTCCATCTTAGTTTAAAATAATTCATGAGTAATATTTTGGCATTCCATCAAAATCTCTATAGATTCTATTTAAGTTTGTTTATTCTACCACAAAATAATAGAATCTTATATTTCTTTTGCCTTCATTGTATTTACACTATCTGAATCCTACAGAATTTATCTAGAACTAGCATGCCTATTTCTTGGTAGATGGTAGGAGATGAAGTTCCTTTCTTTTCTACTCATGTTGATGTTTGAATAAGAATACATGAAGTTTTGCACTTAATATATAGTAGTATCTCATTTTGAATCAAAATCCATATTGCATCCACTACTAGAACATTTGCCACATTAACTTGAAAGATTTTATGTGATAGGAGATTGTCAACTAATTCTTATGCCTCTACTTACTCACCTATCTCATAACTTGTTTGTCTTGAGCTTAATATGTATTGCCAAGATTTGTACAAAAGTCTACATCTGAGCTTCTATGTACTTTTTTTGCTCTAAAATAGGCCAAATTTGGATGTAACTTTGCTTGCAATGATAAAGTTATTACCATCTCATACATCATTGTAGATCCATATACTAGCATTATATAATTGTGAAGTTTTTAATTTAAAAAACTCAAGTCCTATTAAAGTGACAATTGGGCATCATTAATATGAATAAGTTTAATACCACCCTTAGATTTAATTTGACAATATTGTAGCCACCTATTTCTTACCTTTGATCTTTCTATGGTGCCAAAATCAAAGTAGGCTCCTAAACTTGTTTTGATTTTTTCTTGCACTTTCTTTATTCTTTCCCACATTAATATGAAGAAAAATAACAATGATAAAAAGATGTTATTGACTACTACATTTCTATCCATTTTATTAATTTATTTGATATACTAATAAATGAACTTCTTTTTTATATGTATTTCTAAGAACTTATCTGTGTCTTATGATTTTAGTAATAGATCAAAGAGAGCGCTCAATGACTTATTCACTACATTTTGTTCTATCTACATTATTTTTAGGTGGTTATTCTATGCTGATCTTGGTATATTGTTTAGATCTTTCTAATAATCACATCATTTGGTCCAATTTATGATGAGTCCAAAGACCAAATAAAATATTTAAAGAAGAACAATAATATCACAAGTGAGCTTTTCTTTTCTATACAATGTAAGTATCATATTATCTATATATTAAGCCATAATCTATTATTTATCTTCCATAAATAAGTAAATTCTTTGGACTTGACTTACATCACTTTTTTAATACACCAAAATATTCAGAGCTTTTGCTATAATTAAAAATAGATATAAAGTAAATAGGCAATCCTATAATATACCTCTATATATTCTAAACAAAGGAGATGGAAAACCATTTATTTTAATACAAGCCTTTACATTATGAAACAATAGTTTAATTATTATAATAAACTCATATAGTGGTCCAATAGATTCCATGATATTAAACATGAACTTTCAATCCACTATATCATAGTCTTTGAAAAAGTTAAGTTTAAGAAATAACAATGGTTGTCTTGATTATTTTACTAATATAATTATTTCTTATGATAGGAGTAGATTGTCCAAAATATATCTCATATGTAAAAAATTGCCTAGTTTAGATTAATTTATTTATATAATATTAATTAGAGGCGAAATTGAAAGGCCTTAAAAAATGTCTTGTATTAATATTGAATAAAGTTATCAGCCTTTAATTCTTAATTTATTGCTTAGTTCTTCCTTTGTAAAAAAGAATAGTTCATCCATTAGTCACATTTAAAAATAGGTGGTTTTCTAATAAATTGGTATGTATTATTTGTAAGTATTTGGCTCCAATTAAATTATAAAAATATATATAAAACTTAAAAAAGAATTCTGTCTAAGTTAAAAACTTTGTTTGGCTTCATTATATAGAAGGTCTAGATAATTTCACTCAAATCTACTAATTAACATATTGTCTTTTATATGGCAGTTGTTGATTTGAATAATAAACTCTTCAAGACTTAATTTCTTATTTTAGCCCTATCTTCAATTTTTTTTGTTTCTATATACATTTTGGCATAGTATTGCTTATAAAGAAATGTAATTATTATTGGATTGTATTGAACCTGTCTCTCTTCATCAGCTAAGGCTGTCAAGTGAGTGGATACCAATTAATCTTTATATGCTATGAAAAATGATTTGGAATCCATGTCATCTACTTAGTGCCATTTCAATCTACTATCAATTTATTATCCTATTATTTTATTTTATTGAATTATCTAAAATATTTTTACATATATTTCCAATTGCGCTTATTGTATAATATCACAAGGATCTAGTTGGATTTCTATTACAATCTTAGTAAGTTCTTTGTATAACTACTTTTTTTCTTCTCATTGAGTAATATATTTTTGAACACAAAATTATTTATAAAACTTGATATCAATGGTTGCCTCATCTTTGCCTACAATTCTAACTATCTCCAAATCAAGTGATAGTTGAAATGTGAATTTTCATCAAAAATTCTAAATTCATTGCAAGTTATTAGCCTTTCATAAGACGACTAAGTATATATCCTATCAAGCCTTGCTATTAGTTGTCTCTCCATCCTTTAGCAGTTATTCCAACTGAACTTAATATTGTTTATTATTGAAAATGGGTTTTTATTTCCTATCATGATTTTCATATAGAGGTCATTATTTGAGGTGTGCCAAATTGCTTTGTAGATAGAATACTCACTATAAAATAGATTGTCTTGTAATATTTCTTACTTACACATCCATAATAATAATATAATAATATAAAATGCTTCAAAATCTATAAAATTTGGAAATTTTTTTTATATGATTTTATTTTATTTTAATATAAATTCTTATTTCCATCTAATTATCTACTTAAAAAATAATCTAAGATTCAAATTTCATCTAAGAATTATTTTTTATCTATAAATAAAAATTCTTTTTATGTTCTATTTTTTATATATTTTGGCTTTCATGTTCTATTCTGTTTAGTTTTGTTTAGTTTTATTTTGGTTTTTTTTGTCCTATTTTGTGATGGAATTTATCTTACTATAGACTGAAAGGATTTTAGATGTTTAAGATAATTTAGCCCCATTTTATTGGTATCAAAGCAAGTATTAGTTTGTTCTTTGATAATGTGTTAATAGCCATTGTCTAGTTAGAAGTTAGTTGTTGTGATCATATTGGTTATTGTTTTGGGACTACTACAAGTTATTCTTAAGAAGACAATTGAAAGGATAGAAGGCATTACGATAGCAAAACTTGGCAAAGAAAATGCAGCATGAAAGATATACCAGAGTCATCCCGAATAGAAGCTTAAATGCAACACCTCCTAGACCAAATAGCTATTCTATAAAGACAAATAGAAGCTTCTAAGGCAAGAAAATTAACATCTACTAGGTTGTAATTAAGTAAGTTTAAAAGATATTTTGACACTTTAATGCAAGAAGATGTATACTAATGGCTCTTCAACATGTGATAATACTTCCAATTATCTAGGATAAGTACTATTCAAGGAATTATGTATACAATTAGCTATTTGAGAGGTGTGACAATCATTTGGTGGCAACCTCAAGCTCAAAACTATAGAGCTCAAGGTGGATTTTGTAATTAAAAAGAGTTTGAAACCAAACTTAGGAAGCAATTTTAGCCCAATAATGTAGAAAAGTTAACACACAATCAATTTACTAATCTTATACAATCTAAGTCAATGCAAGATTATGTCTCCTGATTCAAATCCTTATGTCTCTAATCTAACAAAATTTTAGAGATGGAGATGATGGATTGATTTGTATATGGATTAAAACGTATGATTCAATGAGAGGTGAAATTAAAGGATCCACAAACATTTGAGGAGGTAGTTAGGATTATAGAAATGATCGATGCTATAGATTTTAAAAATCATGGAACACAACTTATAGGACAAAATCTTATGCCACTATCCAAAACTATGGCACAACAACCAATTCCAATAGAAATTGATGCCTTGCAATCTTAAAGCTTATCAAAATGATAAAGAAGTGGAGCAGGGAAATAAGGCTCCCTAATAAAAGAACCAAGGACTAATACTACGGATAGCTATTGTCTCTTAGAGACAAACAATATGACCTTGGACAACTATTAGAAGGATCGACTAATGTGTCTAGCAGGTCGACTAAAAGTACAACCATGTCAAGTGCTTATAAATTACAATTCTACAAAAAATTATATCTTAATTAAAATTACCATTTGATTTAGGATTAAAACTAAGATAATCAAAGGAAGAAGTATATACTTAGTTGATAATTAAGAGAATATATTAAATGAGACATCTGAAGAAAAAATCTGGAGGTTGAATAACACTTATATCTTGAAAGAAAAGTTCAAGATAACAAAGTTTAGATATGACATCATCTTTGATATTCCATGGCTAGAGGTAGAAAATAAGCATATTGATTGATAAGCAAGGACAATCTCTTTCAAAGATAATAGATGCAAGGTGATTCTTTATGCCTCCACATTGAGTGAGGTAATAAAATGATTTGCCACTAAAAGCTTATTTATAGGGATAACCTTTATGAAGAAGTAAATATAACATAAAAAATTGATATAAATAGTAGTTCTAAATTTTTTCTCAATAGTAAAAAAGACAATCAAAGGAGCAAAATGAGCAAAGCAATTCATACGTAAATATCAAGTTGTTTTTCCAATTGTCTTACACAATGGCATGTTATTTGATTAAAGTACCCCCTTTCAAATAGAATTATTACTTGGAGCCAAATCAACAAGTCAGAAAATTTATTATTTAGTATCAAATGAACTTGAAGAGCTGCAAAAGACATTCAAGGAATTTTTAGAGAAGGACCTTATTTAAAAAAATACGTGATTATACAAGCACATGTAGACTTTGCACCAAGAAAAGATGATGGACTTTGATTTTGCCTTAATTATTAAGACCTCAATAAGTAGATTGTCAAGAATGGATATATATTTTTATGCATAGATGATCTTCTTGACCAACTTTGAAGTATAATTATCTTTAGCAAATTAGACCTCCAAAGTGGCTATTGAAAAACACCTATTATAAATGAGGATATAAAAAGATGGCATTTCATATACGCTATGAATATTTTGAATGGCTTATTTTATTTTTTGGCCTCACCAATGCTCTAGCTTCCTTCATGGGTCACATAAACAATCTATTTTGGAATCTTTTAGATAATTATGTAGTTGTCTTCATCAATGATATCTTAGTCTATAATAAAATCCTTGAAGATCTTAAGCAATACCTATGAAAAAAGTTATATTGACTATGAGATAGTCACTTCTATTGCAAGCAATCAAAATGTAAATTTTAGAAGTTAGAGATCACTTTTTTAATGTATGTAATATCCTCTGAAGGTATAGGCATGGAACAAGTTAAGGTGAAAGCAATAAAAGATTAACCAATTTCTAAGGATGTTTTTAAAGTTTGCTCATTTTTAGGCCTTGTTGGATATTATTGCCATTTTATTTGATGATTTATATACATTGTTACCTCATTGACAAGCTTATTAGAAAAAACTAATTTATTTGGATAGAAATTGGAACAAAAAAGTACCTTTTAAAGATTGAAGGAGGCATTCATTATTACTTTAATATTGCAATCGTATGATCTTAACCCTCCTTGTATACTTGATATTGATGCTTCCAACTTTTTTATTGGAGTAGTCCTTTAATAATACTTTAATAGAGACCTTCAATTTGTGGTATATAAATCATACAAGCTTAAAAGAGTAAAGCTCAATTACTTTATATGTGATCAAGAGCAATTAGCAATTGTATATGCTACAAAAATTGTGACTCTATTTTTTAGAAAAAAATAAGTGATTGTTTGGATTGACTATTGACCCTTGTTATATGATTTGGATTTGAGAAATATGAAATCACAAAATCATTGTTGAGAAGAATAGTTGCAATTTTTGACATTCAACTTGATTACAGGCAAAGATGACAATATATAATGCCAGATAACTTATCATAGAGACTAGACTTGAAGGCCAAATTAGAAGACAAAGTAGAAGTTACTACCATTAATGGTGTCATTTCAAACCTAATCAAAGATGCAAAATAAAAAGAAGCTATACATTGGAATGCTTATTTTAAATTAATTAGCAATCAATTGAAGGTGGACAATGTACTATATCAAAATTATAGTCTTAATAATGGCTTACTTTATTTCAAAAAGTAGATTTATGTAATTGACAATGCTATACTTCAAACATGTATATTTCAAGAAGGACAAAATATTCCAATATTCAGGCATATCCAAGTACTACAAAAATATATATTTATCTTGATAATTATGTAGATAATAAGAATAGGTAGAATTAAATCAAAGTATATAAATATGATAATATCTTATGAAAAGCTTCCTAAAAGCTTCATAGATGCTACTTTGTCTTTATACATGTCTATAGGTGATTGATAGGTTGAAAACTTGGCCAATAAAGAGGCCACATGTCGATATGTTGAACACTTGTAGCATAAGTTGGACATATGGCACACACCTAGGAAACTTGCCTTATAAATTAAACATGTGTCTTTCAAGTTGGACGTGTATTAGAGGTCCTATAGCATGTCGCCACATATTTCTTAGTTAAATAGTATATATAGAGGCAAGAATTAGGCCTTCTTCACTCTTGTCAATTCTTTTTTTGCTTTTAGTCTAGTTTTAAGAGTCTTATGTTTTCTAGTCTTTGGCAATAGCCATTTTAGTTCTTCCTTGAATATACATACTTTCTTCTATTTTGTCACTTTCTTATTTTTTGTAGACTGACTCTTGAAATAACTTCACTTGATTGTAATGAAATTTGATAATGTTGTTGTAGCACTTATACAAGTCTTCTTTGACATTTTCTCATGTCACCATAGATTACTTCGTGTCATTGTATCAGATCAAGATCGATACTTTATGCATAGTTTTTTAGTAAGCCTTGTTCAAGCTATTAAGTATACAACTTATCATATCTACAGCCTTTTATCCTCAAATGGATGGACAAATAGAATGTATAAATCAAACCTTAGTAGATATACTATGGATATTTGTGAAGATTCACCATAGTCACTAAGAAGAATACTTGATGCACTTACAATTTACTTACAATGATAATATTCAAGCAAGTACCACTCATTCATCATTCTTCCTTAACATCGATCAACATCTGATTACTCCAGCAATTCTCCATCATTCCATCAACACCAACAACCTGATAATAGAAGGATTTATACAATGGCTTACAACTACCTTGCAGGAAGCATCATACTACCTTCTTATTACACAAAATCGATTAAAGCAATGTATAGATAACCATTGATAATATAAGACCTTTTGGAAAGATAACTAGATATTACTTTCCAATGCTAACTTTCTATTTATTACATCAACCTAAGTCTGTAAGTTGGAACTTCAATAGCTTGGATCTTTTCACATTTTTGCAGTAATTTTTAATGTTGTATATTGCCTCGAGCTTTTGCCACATATGTAGGTCCATCTGATATTCTCTGTTTTGCAGCTCAAGGAGTTTCATAATGAATCAAGGTGCTTTTTGGACCAACATCAACCACCACTACTATTAATTGTTATTGATGAGTAACAAACAAATAAAGTAGATAGCAGTTTGGAACATCACTTTCTTTGTCATGGCAATAGATGTCTGTAATTTCAATTCAAATTTCTTTAGAAAGGCTATTCCATCCATGATACAACATGAGAACTTGTACAATTGAAGTCAAGTTAAAAGTCTATGTAGGATCTACCATAGAATATCCTAGAAAAATTAAAGTTAGTGATTAAGATGAGATCCACCTCTAAAACCTTCTAAGAAGATAATTATCTTGGTAGAACCTACTATTAGAGACATTCTAAAAAGTTTGAAGATGGTTGAACAAAGTATAAATAAGACTAATTAATGCTATTTGAGGCATTTGGTCAGGTATGATTTTGATCTCTTTCTCTCAGTAAAATTTGATTTATATATATATATATATATTTTTTTTATTTTGTTCTATTTTTTTTGCTCTATTTTTTTATTTCTATTTACTTTAATTCAAGTCCATTTTATCCTATTTTTTGATCGAATTAATGTTGCTATAGATTAAAAGGATTTTAAATCATTAAGAGAATTTAGTCCTGTTTCAATATTGTTTTCATTCTATCTCTAATATTAAACTAATATGTTAATTGATGAAATTAAGAGACATCTAATATAAGTAATTGATAATTAGCACTAATGTTCAAATCAATACTTACACTATGAACTTATCATGAATCTACACTGTGATCAAATGACAACCATAAGTTGACCATATGGGAGGTTTTATAATCCTGAATCACAATTGCAATGATACAATATGTATCTCTTCTGGATTCTTATACTACAACCCAATGACATCATTTTAATTTATGAAGTCAGGGCTATTAAATAACTCTAAAATAATCTTCCTAGAAGTCTATTTTGAAGGTGCTATGATCAAAATTGGCAACAAAAAATCACCATAAGAAGTGGAGGGGGTTGATTGTACTTCTAACAATCCATAAATGCTCAACTTAAGAGTAATCGTGCTACTACAATATTATACAAAAAAAGCAAGAATCTACCACAATCAAGTAATTGCTACCAATTGGAAGTTAGTGTCAAAAAGAAACCAACTCTAACACTGAGCTACCTCATTATAGTGGAAACTATTAAAAAAAAAAATCTAAAATTAAAGCTCTAAAATATAGATAGAAAAAAAACTACAAGAAAGATGATACATAAGGTACAAGGAACTACTAATCAACTATTACTTGTCAAATAAATAGAGCTCAAAGCTTAGAGCTTTTGTCTGAAAGAAAATGAAACCTTGTCAATTTTAATTTTATAATGTGAATCTTGCCTCATAGAATCAAAACAAAATAATAACTAGTTGCATGAATAAATGAAGCATACACATGTAGAAGGACATGAGTAGAATGCAACTTGGATGAATATTTATGAATATTAGAAACTTATCAAACTTTTGATTATGAATTATTGTGTCTAAAAAAGATTCCTTAAAATATACTAGAAATCAATTAAAAAAAAATTTTGAAAAGAATAAATCGATGAAAAAAGAGAGCTTGACAAGAATCTAATTATAAATCTTGACTAATATCAATAATTACCTATCAAGGTGATTAGACTATAGAAGTTCTAAAAAATGTTGTCAGATGCTCCAATACTAGTATACATCTATGATCTGAATATCCACACCTTTGACATTGTTACTATCTTCTACCATATACTTCAAAAATATGAAATTTTGCCTCCATGCTATATGCACACCTTGAAAATATCAACAAATATACATATATGTATTGTAGGACAACAAGAATTTTTTTATAAGATTAATTGTAATATATATACTCTGTGTCAAGGGCTAAAATTTAATGAAAGTAAATAAACAAGTAAAATTTTCTTAAAGAAATATGAAAAATAAAAATAGAGAAGTATATATATTAAAAAAGAAATTAGAATGGCTAATGTCAAAAGACAAGGAAACTAGAGATTCTTGAAACTAAATTAGAAGCAAGAAAAGAATTAACAAGAGTAAAGAAGGCTTCACTCTTACTTCTATATATATTATTTACCTAAGATCTATATAGCAATATTCTATAGGACCTCCAAAAATGTATTGACTTTGCATGTCATGTATCTTAACTTGCAAGATAAGTTTTTTATATGGACGCCACATAATTAGCTTATTTTGCAAGCTTCCAATACATGTGGCACATGGTTAGTTTGTTGACCAAGTTTCTAACCTACCAATCAACTACAAATATATGTAAAGTCAAAATAGCATCTAAACAACTTCTAAAAAGCTTCTTTAGAAGATATTATGAAATTAATCTATTTTTATCTACTTCTACTTATTCATATTAATTACATAATAATTATAGTAGATATATATCTATGACATTATTTTTCCTTTTAGGGACGAGTTCTACAAGGAGCATTCATCACATATTGAAGAAGTCTAAGATATAACAAATTATATTTGTCACATATTTTGATCTTTGTTTCTTTGAAGATAATTGATAGGTCTTCTCAGATATTAGTAATAACTCATTCCAAGGCAAAAAGACCACCTTATTATTTGATCACTGTTAAACCTTTGTAACTTCTTTCAAATAAAACATTTGTAACACTGTTAGAAGTGCTTTCTACCTTGAATAAAATCACCAAACATTGAGAGTCTCTTCTTAGGTTGTGATACCAAATACATTGTATCTTGCCATTTGTTTAAGAAAGAATATGTTGTTTTTGAAGGTTTTCATTTCTATTACATCATTTTAAAGGTTGTGATAATCACAATGTTTCATCTGATAAGTCAACAAATAATGGCTCTTAAGTTAAATGTACTAGCTGTTGATTTTTTATCTTCTTAATACCACAATTATACACAAACTACAAATAAAGATAGAAGGAAGAATGCAATCTTTTCTAAATTATGTTTCTTTTATAAAAAAGATTTTTTTATCTTTTATTTTAATTTTGATAGATGTCATTGATGAAAAGCTTTGACCTTCTCTACTACATTTGTAAGATTTTTTGCTAGCTCCTATATATATTTATTAATATTATATCTGTGCTAATGAATAACATATTCTAACCTATGTCAATGCTATCTTGAATTTAAGACTTCTTTTATTTCAAATTCTTGATTATTTCCTACTTTTATAAGAGGTAGTGGTATTTATCTTCTTTTTGAAATATTCACTATCTTATATGGCTCTAAGATAGAGACAAGATAGATGAGATAGATTTTCATATACTTTGATAGATATAATCAATAAGTGACTGAATTGACTTATTTACAAATAGAAAATAGTTTAAGTCTACAATAATCCAACTTGTTACAAAAGCAAATAGTTTTAATATTATAACAAAGTAACCATATCTTATGAGCAACATGAAAATGAAGTTGTTCCTTGTAATAAGCATCTGCATTATTCTTTTGTTGTTTTTGAGCCTCTTTTAATTGCACCTTCATTGTTGTATGTAGCTCAAGTAAATGATTTGCCAAATCTTCCATCATAAGATTATCAACTTTTGAAAAGTCAAAAGCATCAAGTTATAGATTACCATAATAAGTAAAAAAATATATTTGTTGCATAGAAAAATGTACAGTTGTTGTGATATAAAATGGCTAATAGATAAAAAGGTAAAGAAAATATCATATTTTGAAGATCTTATTTCAAATTTATTGTAAAAAATTATCTTAGAAAAATAGATAATAGTCGAGGGATAGAAAAATTAAAGGTGCTAATGTTGTCTTTTTACACGATAGGCTTCTACTCACTTTATAGGACCACAATAGAGCAAAATAAGATAGATTAAAAAAATAAACAACATAGACACTTTTAGAAAGACGTTAAGAGTAGTTTGTGGCAAAAATTACCTTAGAAACCCAAGAGTTGATACTCAGAGAAGACTAATTATCAACAAAAAATGAAATCCAACCCCAAGGCACAAAACTAAGCTTCGATAATAATTCTAGGGATTCTTTTGGAAATCAAAGAATAAGATTTGATAGCAAACTTGATGAGGTTTCTTTGAGCATTGATTTGGAGTAATTTGAGTATGTATTGACTTTATATGAGCTTTGTAAAATTAAAGTTTGTTTTGGGTGACTTTGGATTTATGAAATAAAATAGGTGATATTTTTTAGAAAATTTTGTAAATTCAGGAGTGAGTCTACAAGTGAAAATTTCTAGGATTGTGGATATGGTTGTGCTTCATGAATTTTTTAAATTTGAATTTGATCAAATATTTAGATTAAAAAGTATAAAGTTTTTTGTAGCTTATGGTCTCAAAATTTAGGGTTTTGAAGACCAATGAGGTTTTCTTAGATATCTATCAATCCACCAATTAGACTGAGGTAATTTATTTTTATAAAGATAATTAGTTTGATTTTTAACAAGTGCATAAAGTTTGAAAGAAAAGTAACAATTCAGTCAAGAGTAATTCGCTTTAGCAGTTTGGCATCAAGGTCAGAAAAGGAGGTCAGCTGACATCTAAGCACATTTTTGAGGTTATCGTCTATTTGATATTTCTAATCTTTTTCAATTTTTTTTGTTCTTGTTGAAAAGTTAATTGTTAAGAAGTGTGCAAAATTTGAGTTAAAATCAATGGTTCATTTACTAGTTATTGAGATTTAAATCTGTTGTAGGAGTTACTTGGAATTTATTAGGATTTAATTTAAGATTAAGATTAAGATTTTGAGTTGATTTAAGGTTTATTTAGAATTAGAATTTGGTTTAGGTTAGGATTTGGTTAGGATTTTTTTAGGATTTGATTAGAATTTGATTAGGATTTGACTAGAGTTTGACTAGGATTTGTCTAGAATTTATCTAGAATTTGTCTTGGATTTGATCAAGATTTTATTAGGGTTTGATTAGGATTTGATTAGTATTTGATAAGGATTTGATTAGGATTTGATTAGGATTACATTTAAATTTTATTAGGATTCATTTAGGATTTTTTTGAGATTTGATTAGGATTTATTTAAGATTTGATTAGGATTTGGTTATATTTTTTTTAGGGTTCGATTAGGATTTGATTTAGATTTGAATAGGATTTGATTAGGATTTATTTAAGATTTGGATAGGACTTATTTAGAGATTGACTAAAATTTGATAAGAATTTGACTAAGGTTTGACTAAGATTTGATTAAGATTTGACTAGATTTTAATTGAAATTTAATTAAGATTTTATTTTAATATTTTATTAAGATTTCTATTTTAATAATTCTTTTTTGAATTTCTATATTATTTTTTTATTATTTCTTTAAAAGAACTCTAAAAATTCTTTATATTTTTTATGTAATTCTTTTAAAATTTTAATTGAATTTCATTGATATTTGATTATATTTGATAAACTTTAATTATAATTTATTTAAGAATATATTAGAGTTGTTAGGACTTATTATTGCAATTTTCCTTTTATCTTTTACAGCTAGGTGCTTGGTGCATTTTCAAGCCACACGCCATGTAATATACCACCATGTTATTATAAATATACTCTGCCAATGGCAAAAGAGTTGTCCAATCATCTTCTTCGTAATTGATGGTACACTTCAAATACAACTCTAAAATTTGACTTACATATTCTATTTATTCATCAATTTTAGGATGGAAAGTCAAAGATAGTTTTATGTCTACTTTTAAAATCTTCAAAAGTATTCTCCAAAATCTTAATACTGAGTTCTCTTATCTAATATAATATTCTTAAGCAATCCATGATAGCGGTGTTGTATTACATGAAGTCTTGCTTAAGAATGCATTGAGCACTTGGTTGTAGAAAATAAAAGAAATTTGTAACAAGTCCTAATCACTCTAATAAAATTATATATAAATTTCTATAGAATCTTAATAAATATAATCAAGCATCAATTAAGTTCAATTATTTTTATTTTATTTTATTTTTATTTTATTTTTTTAATCTATCTTATTTTGTCTTATTTATGGCCTACAAAATAAGTAGAAGTTATTTTTTTAAAAAAGTGGAATTACCACTAAAAGTTTTATTACCATCCTATATTTTATCTATATTTTTCTATTTTATCTTTTAACTTGGCTCTTTTATAATAAGATCTATATCATTATTTTTCACCATATAATTGTGTTACAACATGATATTGATAGAAGTTATCAAGGAAAAGCTTGGTTGTTTCTTCACCTAAGATAGCTTTTGTACATAATACAAAATATGCCATCTTGGTGAAATAATCTACTATCACAAATACAGAGTCATAAGAACTTGAGATTGAAAGATCTTTAATAAAATCCATAGAAAAAAAAGACCATGGTTGTTCTGGAATAAATAATAGTTAGAAAAGTTGATAGGATCGATGATGAGGAGTTTTTGACCTTGAACAAATGTCACATGATTGAACAAAGACTTTCACTGCTTTTTGTATTTGTGGCCACTAGAAATCTTTAAGTATCAATTCTAAAGTCTTTTTGTATCTAAAATATCTAGTCCCTAGAAAGTCATGATGTGCTTAAAAAAACATAAACTTACTTCTCTTTCTAGAATGTATAGATGTCCTTTGAAATAAAATAGGTTATTTATAAACTCAAACTTAGAAGCATCATGATACTTAGAAGAAGGATTCTTAATATCATAAATAAGAGGATTGGATTACCTACTTGATTGATTTGTTTGCCAGAGCTGAATCAATAGCCAATATTGATTTTATTGTTGGAAGATGAAAATGCTTCGACTTCAAGAAAATTATTCTTTATTGATCAAAAGATATATATTTTTTTTTTTTTGATGCAAGATAAGAATGTTTAAAAAGAACGTCTGCCAAACCTTGTTGCTTTTCAAATTGATAAGTGATCTTAAAATCAAATCTTGACAAAGACATGCTCTAAGAAGCTTGGTGACAATTCAAAATATATTCTAATATAAAATATTTAAGATTCTTGTGGTTCATATAAATAATGATTTGATTAAAAACACCTTTTAGATAGTAATGCCATTCTTGAAATGAATCTATAATTGCAAGAAGTTCTTTATCATAGATCTTGTAGTAGATCTCAATTGCTAAAATATTTCTTGAATAAAAAGCTATTAAATAAAGTTTTTTATTTATTCTCATTTGTGATAATACATCATCTAAAGCAAAGTTTGATGCACTTTTTTTATAAAAAATGGCTTAGTAAAGTTGATACAATACAAGATTAATGCAAAAATAAAGGCTTTCTTCAAAACTTCAAATGCTGCTTCTACTTCTTGATTCCATTGAATTTTTTTTATAAGTCAAATGTATAAGTAGAATTGCAACCTAAGAAAAGTTCTTGGTGAAGATCCAATAGTAGTTGGCAAATTCCAAAAAATATTAGATATCTCTTAGTATTTTTAAGATCTTCTAATTTATAATAGTTTAAATTTTTTTAGGATCCATCACAAGTATAATAGGATATAGATAAGATATTTGTAATATTGACTTATAAGGATAGATAGTTAAAACTATGGAAGTTTCTAGAATTGGAATTAGGTTAGTAAATCAAGTAGAATCCATTATAAAATATTCTAAAAAGAGTTTAGGTTGGTTATTTAGATGGAACCTACTATAGAACCTTCTAGAAAAGGTTTGAGGTAATTATCTAAATGAGATCTATTACCTAAGAACATTCTAGAAAGTCTAGGATGATAGAACAAAGTATAAATAAGACTGGTCAAGGCCTTTTGGAGCATTTGGTTAGATATAGCTTTGGATCCTTTTTCTTAATATATTTGTATTTTGTATCTTTCTATTTTATTCTTTTTTGTAATAATTCTATTTTTTTAGTTTTGTCTTTTGTATCCTATTTTGTTTACTTCTGTTCAATTTTATTTTAGTCTAGTTCGTCCTATCTTGAGATGAGGTTTTATATTGTTGTGAATTAGAAGGATCTTGAATAACTAAGTTAAATTGATATTATTTCATTGGTATTAGAGCAAGTGTTAGACTATTGTTTTTATAAAGTGTCAACAATCATCATCTAGTCCAACGTCAGTTGTTGTAGTTACACTATATATTGTATTGATACTACTATGAGCTACTCTTAAAAAGTCAATTAAGAGGTGAAAGGATTTACAATAGTGGAGTCTAGCAAAAAATTAAAGCATGGGAGATATAGCATAGCAATCCCATATGGAAGTTCAAATACAACATTTTTTATGCCAGATAATTACTTTGCAAAGACAAATAGAAGCCTCGAGGATAAGAAAATTAATATTTGTTAGGTTGAAATTGAGTAAGCCTAGTTCATACTCTAAGACTTCAAGACAAGAAGATGTATGTCAATGGCTCTTCAACATGTAATAATACCTCTAATTATCTAGGACAAATACCATTGAAAGAATTATATATATAGCTAAGTATTTGAGAGATATGATAGCCATTTGGTAGCAACATCGAATTCAAAGTTATAGAGCTCAAGGTAGATTTTGTGATTGGAAGGAGTTTGAGACCAAGTTTAGGAATCAATTTTGGCCCATCAAAAGAAAAGATAGTATGCAATTAATTGGCAAAACTTACACAATCTAGGTTAGTGCAAGAATATGTCTTCCAATTCAAGTTTTTATATCTCTAAATTGACAATATTTTGGAGGCAGAGATAATGGATCAATTCCTACGAGGTTTAAAACTTGGAGTCTAGCAAGAAGTGGAGCTAAAGAATCTACAAATATTTGAAGAGGCAATTCAGATTGCAGAGAGGATCAATGCTATAGATTTCAAAAATTGTGGAGTATAACCTATAGCATGAAGTACTACGCCACTATCTAATGTTATGGCACAACAATCGATACCAATGGAAATTGATGCCCTACAAAGTTCATTGACACTACAAAGATGACAAATATTGGTATAAAAAGGATTATATTTCTATTATTGGGAGTTAGGCCATCAGATCAAAGGTTGTCTAAAATATTAGAATTCAAGCACTAGCAAAACAAAGCAGGTTCATAGTTTCAAAATTCACCAGGTTGATAATGAAAAAGAGAACAAAAATGAGGCTCCTCAATAAAAGAGTTGAAGGCCAATAATAGGCTTAGCTACTATTTCTTAGAGACAAATGGCATGGACTCTAACAACTATAAAAAATATTAACCAGTGCATCTAAGAAGACTACTAAGAAAACAATCATGTTGAGTGCTTATAAATTGTGGCTCGATAAAAAATTACATCTCAACTAAAATTACTGACTAACTTAGAATTAAAATTAAAGCAATCAATGGAAGAAGTATATACCTTATATATGATCAAGAGAAAGTATTGAATGAAACATGTGAAGAAAAAACCTTGAGGTTGATTGACACTTATGTCTTAAGAAAGAAATTCAAGGTGATAAAGCTAAGATATGATGTTATCTTTGGTATGCCATGGCTAAAGATGGACAATAAGTAAGTTGATTAGGTAGCAAAGACAATCTTCTTTAAAGATGCTTGATACAAGATAACTCTTTGCACCTCCATATTAAGTAAAGACAAAAGATAATTTGTAACAAAAGACTTATTTGTAGAGAAAATCTTTATAAAGAAGAAAATATATTATAAGCAATTGATGTATATGGTGGTTCTAAATCTTGCATCAGTAGTAGAAAAGATAATCAAAAGAGTAGAACAGATAAATTAATTCATACGGAAATATCAGGATGTCTTTCCAACTGATCTATCGAGTATCATGCCTTCTGATCGAGGTGCCCTCTTTCAAATAGAACTATTACCTAGAGCCAAACCAATAAATTGATCAATTTATCACCTAGTACTAAAAGAACTTAAAGAGCTATAAAAGACATTGAACAAACTCTTAGAAAAATGCCTCATTCAAGAAAGTACATCACCATTGAGAACACTTATACTCTATATACCTAAGAAAGATGGTGGACTTCACCTTTGCATTGACTATTGAAGCCTCAATAAGCAGATTGTTAAGAATGTATATCCACTTTCACGTGTGGATGATCTTTTTTATCAACTTCAAGGTGTGACCATTTTTAGTAAATTGGATCTTTGGAATAACTATTAGCAAATATCTATTAAGATTATAGTCTTGGAGATGACTTGTTCTATTTCAAGAAGCAGATTTATGTATTCCACAATGCTATACTCCGGACGTGCATACTTCAAGAAAGACATAACATCCCAATATCTAGACATGTAGGGCGAGAGAAGACTCTATAATGGATCTCAAGGACGTGATTTTGGATAAGTTTGGATCATGATATTTAAGCTTTTGTGTACTCTTGTGAGACATATCAACGTAATAAAATATACAACACAACGTCTCTTGGACTATTGCAACTAATTTTCCTATCTATGACATGTTGGAAACAAGTGATTAGAAATCTCATTACATATTTGTCCCAAATGCCTCATAATCATACCGCAACTGCCATCTTTGTAGATCGACTCTCAAAGCAACTTTACTTGGCTGCAATGCACTCAGATATTGATACCATCTTTTATTCCCATAGATTATCTTGTGTCATTATTTCAGATCAGGATCCATACTTCATAAGAAGTTTTTAACAAGCCTTATTTAAGCTATTAAGCATACAACTTGCTATATCTATAGCCTTCTATTTCCAAATAGATAGACAAATAGAGTATATAAAATAGACCTTAGAAGATATATTGTGGATATTTATAATGGTTCATCATTAAGATTAGAATGAATTTTTAATGCCATTGAAATTTGCTTACAATAATAGTATTCAAGTAAGTATTAATCATTCACCATTTTTCTTTAATACCAATGAGCATTAGATTATGCCAACAACTCTCCATCGTCCCATCTACACCAACAACTTGATAATAGAGGAATTTATATAATAGCTTACAATGGCCTTATAGGAGGCATGGCATTACGTCTTTACTACACAAAATTGACAAAAGTAGTATGTAGATAACCATCAATAATACAAGACCTTCAATGAATGTGATTAAGTATTACTCACCAACGCCAACTTCCCACTTGCTACATCAATCCAAATTCATAAATTAATACCTTGGTGGCTTAGACCTTGCTACATTTTTACAATGATTTCTAATATTACCTATCGCCTTGAGCTTCTGCTACATATTTAGGTCCATCTAATCTTCTATATTTTGTAGTTGAAGGAATTTCATATCAAACCAAAGTGCTTTTCAGATCATCTCTAATCACTACCACCACCAATTATAATTGATGATCAACAAGAATATGAAGTGGAAATCATTTTGAAGCATCACAACCTTTTGCGGTGGCAATTGATATCTAAAACTTGAGTACAAAGTTCTTTAAAAACGTTATCCCATTCACAATGCAATGTGAAAATATGTACAAAATTTCATCTATTGCCAAGAAATAATTCAAAGATACCATTGGGAGTGAAATAAGGACGTTCTACATTAGTAGAAAAGGATTAATTATAAGAGAGTATAGATTAGATATTTATATTATTGATATATAAGAATAGATTATTAAAACCATAGAAGTTTTTAGAATTAGAGTTAGGTTAGTAGACCAAATAGCATTTACTATGGAACATTCTTAAAAAAAATTATGGTAGTTATTTAGATAGGGCCTATCATAGAACCTTCTAAAAAAGATTTAAGATGGTTATGTAAGTAGAATCCATGACTTAAGAACATTCTAGAAAGTCTAGAGTGATAGAACAAAGTATAAATAGGACTAGCTAAGGCCTTTTTGGAAATCTAGTTAGGTATGGCTTTGGATCCTTTCTTTTAATACAATTGGATTATGTATCTTCCTATTTAGTTTTGTTTTGTATTAATTTACGTTATTCAATTTTATCTTTTGTATTCCATTCTATTTAGTTTTGTTTAGTTTTTTTCTAGACTTGCTTTTCCTATCTTGTGATGAGATTTTATATTACTATAGATTAGAAGGATCTTCAACAACCAAATTAAACTAGAGTTGTTTCAATAAGTCTATCATTTGAATTGATGTATCTTAAAAACTTGATCTAAATAGTGTGAAATATACACTTTCCTAGCTTAGCATAGAATCCTATATCTCTTAGTATTTGTAACATACAACAAATATAAAATTCATATTTTTTTATATTCTTAAAATAGATTAATATTTTTTTTAGATAACAAATAATAAAGTCATCTTAAAACTCTCAAAAAATATCATTCATTGATTATTGAAAAGCTACCGATGTATTTGTAAGTTTAAAAGGCATAAAGTTTTATTCAAAATATTCATATCTTATTCAAAATACAACCTTCCATTCATCTCCTTCTTTGATGCATATTAGATTGTATGCCCCTCATAGATCTATTTTAATATAGATCTTAGCTTCAGTCAATTGATCAAGAAGTCTAGATATCAAAGATAATAGATATCTATTTTTTATGGTAATTTTGTTGAGTCCTTGATAATCAATATACATTTGCAATGATCTATCTTTACAAATAAAATTAGAACTCTTATTAGAAATTTTGAATGGTGTATAAAATTCTAGGCCAAATTTTCTTCAATATACTTGAATTCAACCAATTCATTTTATAATAAATTAATAATTGGTCCAAATGGCAATTGAACTTCTTCTTGAAGATCAAATTGAGTAGTCATAGGAATGATGTTCTAATAGAGTACTTACATTCTTCTTTTCAAATACATCTTAAAAATCTTAATATTGGCTTAAAATGCTACTTAAAATCTTTCCACCATTAAAAATAGGTGCACTATAAATGACATAAGTTAATCTTTATTTTGCAACATATAAGAAAGTTCTTGCATCTACAAATATAGATTTAATTGTATTAGATTCATGACTTTCTACTTGATTAACTATAATTTTAGTTATACTTTTAAAAAAATTAAGACTACAAGAAATTTAATCTATTTTTAGATTACATGTTTTTAGCCATGATGAATCTAAAATAATTGAATTAAAAAGAGATCTAATGATATTAATTATTACAAAGCTACTATGACTATTAGTTATTATTTCTATAGGAATGGTTTTATGAATAACATTTTTTGAGGACAATAGACAACCATCTATGATTTCTATGTGAACAAGTTTAGTTTTCTTTACTAAAAGTATGCTATATCTTTTAACAAATTTTTCATCTAAAAAATTCATTGAAACTCTTGAATCTAACAAGGCAGAGGCTTTGTGATGTTTAGGTTTTAAAATAATATTTATTGTAAAACAAGGAGAAGATTCTAAAAAGAGAATATGACCTTCTCTAGGTATTGTACAAGGTTTCAACCGCATGATTCCTATTGTAGCTGGACAAATTTGTTTTCCAACATACTATCTTCTTTGATGGCCATACTTTTCATTTTGTGGTTGTATTGTTTCTTTAAACAATGTTGATCAATGTTCTTAGTTTTTCCACAATATAAGTACAATCCTTCCTAACAATGACAAGTCTTTTCTTGCTCAATAAGAGATTTGAAATATAGTATATTAATTTACATATCGTCTACTTTTGAATGTATATATTGAGAAGACATTGATATTATCATTGAATTTTAATAACGTTGAGGTGCACTTGTATGACTCTCAAATTGAAATTCAAAAAGTCAATTATCATATCTCACAACAAAGTCAATTGCTTGATTCAATGTTTGAAGATTAAGTAAGTTGAGGATTGAATATTTTTATCTCATATTATAATCTATAGAAAAATTGGCTAATAAGTGCAACATTATTTTACTTGATATTAGTTCCAAATTATCAAAATTTTAAAACATATAATATTATTAATTGATTGCCTTGTCCCAAAATATAGATCTTATTGGTTGCAATACAAATTGTATCATGTTTTTTATATGTAGATAAAAACTCCACCAAAAAAGTATCCAAATTATTTAATATTAAATCTTATCATTTAATAAAAGATAAAAATCATGATAATATTAAACTTGAAAGGAGTGTACCAATAAATCTAATTTGCAATTCTGGAATTGGATAGCTTTGGAATTGAAGTTCAATCACAAATTATACTTGAGTGATAAATCATCTAAACTTGGATCTTGGGCCATCAAACTTCTCAAACAATGAAATTTTTGATTTTTTTAATATTGAAAGGATATTCTATCATAGGAGAACAGACATAATTTGGTGTAGATATTGAAGTAGCTCCAATCATATCTATATCTTTGCTCCCTGCCACTCTTATTGCTCCATGTGGCAGTAAATTAAATTGATGCATTGCAAGTATTAACTTTCTCAATTGCTCTTACATTTATACTATTATACTCTTCATTTTAAAAAGTTATGCTATGATAATACTTAAAAAAAGAAAATATCTAATATTGCTCAAGATAAATATAAGAAAAGACTTAACAATAAAAATAAAAATAAAAATAAACATATTAAAGACAATATCAATTTAGAAGATGGTAATCTGCAACTACTAATATGATTGTCTTATTAAAAGAAAGGAATAATTCATACTTAATTAAAAAAACACAAAGCTTTGATATTATAAGTGTACTCTTGTCAATTTGTCAAGGACAATTAGTCAATGAAAGCAAATAAATAAGTGAGACTCTATGTGACGACGTTCTATAGGACTCTTTCAAAGAAATATGACAAAATAAAAATAGAAATATATGTATATTAAAAAAAAATTGGAATAGCTATTGCCAAAAGACAAGAAAACTATAGACTCTTGAAACTAAATTAAAAGTAAAAAAAGTGAAAAAGACTTCATTTTTGCTTCTATATATACTTTCTATCTAAGATCTATGTGACGACGTTCTATAGGACCTCCAAAAACATGTTGATTTTGTATGACATGTATCTTAGCTTACAAGACAAGTTTTTTATATGGATACCAAATAGTTAGCTTATTTTATAAGCTATCAATACATGTGATATGTGATTAGTTTATTGATCAAGTTTTTAACCTACTAATCAACTACAAACACATGCAAAGTCAAAATAATATCTAAGAAGCTTTTAGAAAGCTTCTTTAGAAGATATTATGAAATTAATCTATTTTTACTTACTTCTATCTATTCATATTATTCATATAAGAATTACAATAGATATATGTCTGTAATAGTCTATCAGATGTAAGATAACCTAAACAATGCCATAAGCACCATTAACTGCATTAAACATAATTATTAAGCTTCCGAACTAAGTTGCAATAGAAAAAAAATACAAAAAAGACCTGCCATGAATGTTGATATTATTCTATTAGCGCTACATCACACTACTCTAGCAATATAAAATAAGCCAAAGAAGATCTTTTATAAGAAGAATCACACATCAAACCATGATTGCTTAGGCTCTTGAATTCTTAACTGCCATCAATCATTACTTGAATATTTGAAGTGCCATATTACTCTAAATTAACTTTTGTGTATTTGATTAATTTATAATCTCTCTACTGCAATTGTAAGAATAAAGAACAAAAATAATGTAGTATAATAACTTATATCTCAAATTATAAAGATCCCTAATCGACAAGAAAAAAAATAAATAAAAGAAAAAAGAAAATTTTATCCCATGAGAGATTGCTAATGCTAGCCGCTCTAATAGTGGTAAAATTCTACAATGTCCGGATAAAAACTCCTACTCAAGAACCACTATCAAACATCAACCTAATACTCAAACATATATGTCTTCATATTTGATACTATATTTTGATCATATCAAATATCATATCATTCTTATATATTTATTGTATTATTATTATATTTGTATCCTATTCTTATTTATATTAATATTATATTAGTATTGTATTTATTTCCATATTTCATATAAAATCTAATATTATATTGAATACATATCTAGATCATTTACAACCATATCTAAACTATATAATATTAAAAATTTGAAGGTTTTAAATTTTATCTAGATACTATTAAGATGCTACAAATGATGTTCCACTAATGCCTCTAAGATGCCTTTTGTATTGAAGATTTTTAATAGATTTTCTATATTAAATAGTATTTTTTTATTAATATTATTTTTCCTTTTTCTAACTTCTTTATATTAATCTTCTCCCAAAAATTATATTGTTGGTACTCTAAATGCCTTCTTTTATTCTAAAACAATTCATCAATCTATTTGATAACTTACAACCTATTAGTCCTTAAATGCTCTCATGACATGATTTTTAATTGTAATGCCCATTTTTGTTGATTCTCTAGTATAAATTGCATCATGATTAGAGTTGTAAAGGTTTCAAGGATGGCCATACTTAGTACCAATTTGGATATTGTTTGAGATGCATTCTGCTTATTGAGATTTATGTTGGATCAATTTTCATCTTCGTTTAAAGGAAATGATTGCTTTAGTTAGTCATTGTTGCATACATATTTGCATGAATTTTAAAAATCACTTCTTTCTATAATCTTAGTTTTCAAGGTCCCTACTACATATTCTATATCATCTATTAGGTATATCAAAAGTGCTAACTATTGAGAATCTCTTTTGAAGAGATTTATTACTTTGGTCTCTAGGTGTAGAAAAGGTGGTATATAGTGATTAAGTAACAAGGTATTTTTAGGTCTTCTAGTAAAAAGAAATAATGGTGTAATATGATGGATGTGTGGATTGTGTTAGCCTTGCATATTTCTTCTATTGTCAATTACTTTATCTATTATAGTCACTTCTCTATTCTATGCATAAGTTATATTACCATCTGTAATTATATGATTGTGTATCCGAGGTTTATCTTGTTGCAATGATGGTAGGAGTCTTGGTTCTTTACAACTTCTCTAGATGTTCCTTGCAATTACAAATTTATTGACTTCTATAAATTTGCTCAAGTTTGGTGATGCAGTCCATCCATAGTTTTTTTTCTTTGTAATCCACCCTAATATGCTTAAATCTTTTTGTTGCAAGTCATTGGTATTGACTTAATCTTTGTAATTTTTTTGCCAAATTTATTGTCCATCTCTCATTTGTTGCTTGCATTTCAGAACATATAGAAGAATTTGTTATCTTGTCATATGTGTTTAAGTGCTGATTTGTAAAAAATATTGGACAAGTTTCTTCCTCAACTTCTTATTTTTTTTATGATTCAAAAATAATATTGTCCTTTAAAGGCATCTATACTTGCAAGGGAGCTAAATTACTTGCTCAAGCCTCCATTTCTATCCTTTGATTTCTTAATAAGGTCAAACACTCTCGAATAAGATAGGATATAACAAGAAAATATGTACATTATACAAGTGGATTATTATAGTATATTTAAATATTATAAATAATTCTAATAATATAATTTTTAACTACAATAATAAGATTGTAAGCTATTCCTATCATAAGTGCCATACAAATTTTTGATCTATATTATTTCTATTCTAATAGTCGTGACTTAGCATTATCCTAAGAACTATTCAAAAATTCATTTAAAACAACTTTGAGGGTAATCTAAATTAGCATCTTAATAGCAAGTGATTTGTCTAAGTTGAACTATGGAATCCAGAGGTATAGGATATAAGTGCCTTCTTTTGACAAATGAGGCATCTTCATAAGGTGTTTTTTGCATGGTGGTCTCATCTTTACAAATAACTTTAAAAAAAAGCCATGCTTAAGAGCTCTTCTTAGATATAATTCTTTATTTAACTCAATTTTGAATGAACTTAACTACCCTTGCATAATCTTTTGGATTTGTCTCCCCCTTACAAAGTATACAATTGTTACACACCTCGAGAGGTGCTCCATCTTGAGCTTCACTTTGGCCTCATTAACTTGAATTTTGATTGTTTTTTTGTTCAAGAAGAACCTCATAAAATTGTAATACATATTAGTTGTGAGTTTCTCACCTTGAATAAATTTAATAGGGTGGATTTTTGCATATTTTCTTAAGTTAGTCATTACAACTACAAACTCAAGTTCCACCTAGTTGTTGAAGCAAGCCTTTATCGCTTGGTATCCTACTTCTAAGCTTGTTAGGGCAATATATGTGTGGGCCACCTATGCCTTAATAATGGTGGCATATAACTCTATCTTTCTCTTTAATTAGCGTAGTAGCTATAATGTCATCCACTTCCTTGTCCTCTTTGTAGATTGCTCAGTCTCATCCAATGACAGGCCTTCATTGCTCATACCTTGCTTCCAAATTGCTTGAATAAATTGGACTCCAACTCTTAGTTTCCTACTACAAGCCCTAATTACCTAAAACCCTAATATTAGCTTGTTCTACCACTCCGCCACCTCAGTTGCTCATTTGAATGTTAACCGAGTGTAAAAAGTAACAATTTACTCCCACTGTGGTGATAGAATGTGAAGGAGTGATCGCCGTAGGACACCATGTGTGATTGCACATGCTAACATCCACACTCCGCATGAGGGCAAGACGGAACCCTGGAGCCTCATCGTGTCCCAAGACCAAAGGTTTTAAGGACTCTATTGCAAATGTTTTGGTCCCAGATTCTACTTTTTATTATTGCTGGGGTAGTGGTGGTGATGATGGTAATGACGCTCATAAGTTTGAACTTACTCTACGACAATCTGAAGGTCAACCCCTGGTCTACAGACTTGTCCACAACCTAACCTTAGTCAGACTGTGAGATCCGTTCTCGGTATCTCCCTAGTCAGTACTGTGAGCCCTTGCAGCGAATCTAGCGTATGGTGGACCATTTTAAAATCATTCATTCAGGTTGCACGAATAGGGCCGAGATGGCGTGTGTGCCAATCTTGGATTGAGAGGAACAGGATTTCCCACCGACCGGCGGTCGACTACCAATTGTGCTGTAAAAGTCGTCTCTCACTCGTCTGCGATATCATCGCCGGAGGTTTGTGATCAAAGAACTTGTGAGCCAGCTCACCAGTAATTGGTGCAGCTGTCGTTTGTTCTTTCTCTCCGAATCTTCTCGTTTGCAGAAAATTTAGTTCTTATGCGAGGTAGGTCACGATTTTCGGAGGAGGATCGCAGATACGTCTGTTTTGTGATTACAGTGTTCTCAGCTAGTTTGGTTTGTTTTCTGGATAGTGGTGGAACGTGGTCGCTTTGAATCGGTAATATGATACCGACTTGGTTTGAAGAGCGGTAGCCTAGAATCTAGTGGCTTGCTGCTAAAGCAAATGTCCGTGAATCGCGAAATTCGAGGGTGACGATCGAGTGACACGGTCGTGTCGTTCCGATTCTGCGTGTCGCGGGACTAGGATCAATCGCATGGGAAGGTGCAAGAAGAAGCCCAAGGACATAGAATACGACGTGATGGAACGGGCATGACAGGAGCTGGTCGAGCGTTTTGGGGGCCGCAATGAGGAGTTTTCCATTTCAGCGGTTCATATTACAGGGGTTTTTTTGGTTTTTCTTACTCATCTTGCAGTACGTGCATCTCTCGGAAGCGCAGGATACACTTGGTTAGTTGATTTCTACCCTGGAGTGGATACATTCAACTTGCGGACATAGGTTGTGAATGTCTGAATCGCACTAGTCGATCAGGTTAAGGGTGTCGTCGAATAGGTAGTGAAATCTGGAATTCATCGGCGATACCGACGTGTTGGTTGAGGATATGTCAGGTGTGAATTGGTGCACATCCATTTACTGTGACGTCGAACTATTTGTCCGAACATTTCTTCTTTTTGATAAGGTTGGCGAGGTTAACACAAGATCGGTGCTGATTGACACCGCATGTAAATGGTCGAAGGATCAATGAGATGTATGCAGAAGTCTTGAGAGTTCCATCTAGCTTCTGCAGTTCTCCTTCATTTGAAAGACTAGGAAGTGTTTCAGCCGCCTAATTTATGCCATGGCGAGGCTGCTTGCAGTAGCCAAATCAAATTCATTCTCACAAGTAGCATTCGACTGCAAACGAAAAAAAGCCTACATGCTACAACCTTTCTGTTACAGATGTGTTTGAAGATTTCGCTGGTAGAGCGCATCCCGTTGAATACGGGTTCCTCGTTTTAAGTTGATCGAAATTTGTTTGATTCTGATTAGAAGTTAGAACGACTGGCAACGGATTTTGGGTTTTGATGGCCTAGGGTTGGGCATGTCTTGAGGAAACCGATTGACAATTTTTTACTGCACTGGCCTTAACCTGCTCTAGAAGTTCAATTTTACCAACAATTAAATGTTCCACTTGGGCTTTTGCAGTAACCAAGCACTTGACTTTGAGCATAGACTGCGGCGCTACTGCAGAGTATAAAGATGCCAATAATATCACCTGGGTGCCCGATGATTCCTTCATCAGAACAGGAGTAAAAGTGCCTAATGCTACTTCGCAGGTTGACAACTCTTATCGCAGGTACCAAAGCTCGCGATACTTTCCGGAGAAAGCTGTCAACAAGTTTTGCTATGATTTACCTGCAACTAACGGCACTACCTACCTAGTCCGAACTACTTTTGTACACGTTAACCTCACTAAAGACACACAAAGTGATACTTCCACAAGTTTCCAGCTCCACATTGACTCGACCAATGTTGCTATCATCAATGCCCAATCGAAGAAACTGTTCAACAATTCCTCCAATTGGACACATGTTGAGGAGGTTATCATGTCAGCCGTTGCGAAAAACATCTATGTCTGTCTTGCACGTGAAATCGGTGTTCCATTCATCAATTCCATCGAGCTGCGGGCGCTGGATCCACAGATGTACCAGAAGGTACACCAAGGTTACATGCTGATCACCAATTATCGTTACGACATGGGAGGCGATCAGGATGTAAGGTAAGTTCAGCAATTATTCTAACCAATCACACAAAAATAGATTAGACTGGTTTAACAGGAGAGTCTTACCACAAAGGTCGTGATTAGCACTAATCGGGATGAAATCATCTTTTTACCTATGTGCAGCTACCCGATTGACGTTTATGATCGCCTTTGGCTTAAGAATCCAATTTCGAATGTTCCAGGATACAGAAATCTTTCTGTTACTACGTCAAATGTGACTACGGGAGATTCTACACTCTCCCCAGACAACGCTCCTGAAAGAGTATTGAACACGGCTATTGACTGGCCGAAGGGCACCAACGTCTCAATTCCCTTCAATGTGAGCGAAGATGGAAACTACGTGGTCCTTCTGTGGTTTGCTGAATTAATCCCGGATGACGGACGGCGGATATTTGAGGTCGGTGTTGACGGGATCTGGTCAGCTCCAATCTCACAATTAGGCGTCGCAGAATTCAGTCTGCGAGCATACGAGTGGGGTTACGACAGCCTCAATTTATCCAGGACATCCCAGATTTCTTTCAATGCCACTGAAGACTCAAACCAGGGGCCCATACTCAACGCAATGGAGGTTTACAAAGTATCTGAACCTATTCAACCGAGAACAGACGACCGAGATGGTAACATGAACTCCTGGCTAGAATTAGCATCGCTGCTACCATCACACCAAAATCCTGGACATTACAATTAAAAGGCTTCTCTAATGTTGGCAGCTTTCCTTGTTAAATTCTGACCTTACTACAGCAGTTTCTAAGAGGTGGTCTGTTTTGCTTAATGCAGTTGCTGCCATTGACGCCATCAAGGAACACTGGGCGAGCTTGAGCAGATGGGCTGCGGATCCTTGTTTATACCTTCCATATAAATGGGTCTCTTGTTCACTGGTCCCTATTCCAAGAATCACAAGCCTGTGCGTGTGCTACCTCACATTCAATGATAACCATGAAATTTTGTTGTTTAGTCCTTTAGCAGTTCCTGGTATTCTCAGCCATGGCTCATCAACGTTCTGACGTATCGTTGAACAGAGACTTTGTGGGATTTAACTTGACTGGATCGATACCTGGTGCTGCTGCCCTCAGTAATCTTTCTGAACTGATATTTTTGTAAGTGAAGCTAATCTATAAGTGACTTACGCAATTTCGAGGATTTTTATTAACGCACTGGTGGTCTACTTGTGCATTGCCGTTGAGAAAAGGAGCTCTGATCCTTGTAGTTAACCTTTGTTGTGTGGTAATTGCCGTCTCTGCCAGGTCGTTCGAGAATAATTCACTGTCTGGGCCTGTGCCGGATTTAAGTTTTCTGACGAAGCTGGAGCAATTGTAAGCAGTCTTGTTATTCCCCATTTTTTACAGAATTGGATACCATCTGATCCTAGGTTATCTAGGTCTGGATCAAAGGTATGTAATCTTCATTGAACTAACCCTCACTATCCGGTTGCTAGGCATTTGCAGAACAATAATCTCACGGGGCAATTCCCTGCATGGGTTGTGAATTTGGCATCCCTTCAAGTGCTGTGAGTTACTCGTTCTCATTTTATTTATCAATATCCACATCGATTTCAGAACTGCATGTCTTGTTCTCAAGGTGTGTTTCGAATTGTTGTTCTAGATGAAGCTGTGACTGCTCAGAATGCACTCAATTCTTCTTACTACGTGATCGCTGTGGTGCCAGGCGTGTAGAAGGCAACAACTTCACTGGATATGTACCGCAGAGCTTATTCAACAAGACGCGCTTTACGTTCACGTACACTTCCACAGGTCTTTGTACAGGGCCCTCTCCCACAAACTGCACAGCACTACGTGATGCTGAAACACCCTCAGAGTCCAGTAAAACACCCTCAGGCACTAGTAGCCTTTTAGGCATTCTATTCGGTTGTATGGCTGCTGGATTCGGAGCTTCCATCATCTTTGGTTTGGTTTGTGTATTTGTTCTCAAGCCGCGGAGAGCATCCTCTTCATATTCAACAAGACATCTTTTGAAGGAAGACCCTGAAGCAGGTGCGAAGCTGAATTCTCTGCAAGGCGCAGTTTGTGTTGTTTCTCATTGCATGCCAAAGCCATGGATGGGGGCGTAACGTGTTGGTTCAACTGCTTGGCAGGTTCCGATTGCGGCGCTAAAGGTCCACTGATAGGGTACTCGTTCATGGATGTTGTAAACGCAACTAATAATTTTAAAGAACAAATTGGCGAGGGAAGTTACGGGCCTACCTACAAAGGTAGATTGTCCGATGGCAAAGAAGTTTTAGTCAAACGATGCCGTCCATCCCGTAAATTGTCAACTTTACAATTTCTCGCCGAGGTATCCGTTTTTACCAAGCAATCTATTTTGGAGTGTCCCGACACTGTGGATGGACTCAAGCACTCTATTCTTGCATGCGAACATGTATCTCCTGAGCTTGAACTGTCTTCCTCCTCTGCGTGTTTCAGGTGGAGCACCTCTCAAAAATTCGTCATAGAAATCTCGTTTCGTTGCTTGGTTATTGCAAAGAAAGCCAGGAGCAGATTTTAGTGTATGAATACCTGTCAAATGGTGATCTCCGAACGTATCTCCATGGTGAGTATGAATCAACCGAAAGGCTCCGAGGACGGACTGCATATCTAGATAGAGAAGTTCATGAACTTTACTGCATTGGACTGCATGATTAGCTTCCACAGCTTCCACAACTCAAAACCATGGCACAGTATTACTCATCAGGACGGATGTCTTTGTTGTTTGGTTGCAGGGGGTGAAAAGCCCCTATCATCTAGCGCACGCTTAGCAATTGCTCTCGATGTTGCTCTAGGGCTTCAATACCTGCACGTAGGTCGCAATCCAGGTATTATACACCGAAATGTGAAGCCAGCCAACATTCTACTCTCAAAGAAAATGGTAGCGAAGGTAGCAGACTTTGGCTTTGTTGAGTTCACGGGTGAAAAAGATTCAAAACTTCGAGGCTACAGCGTTGATTTGACGGGCATTACTGGATATCTCGACCCTGAGTAAGTAAACAATAGCACGAGTTTGACTGGGTAATAGTAAATTTGGGTGTCTTATGTTTAGCAGGTTCATTTGCACAAAGAATGACCTGGGTGTAATATTTCTTGACACAGGTTTGTGACGGGGAACTGTCATTTGACAGACAAGAGCGATGTCTACGGCTTCGGTGTGACATTGTTGGAGTTGATAACTGGAAAGGAAGTAATCGACAAGACAGTGACTAACAGGGATCCTCTCTTGATCGAATGGGTAAGTTTAACATTATCTGTGAAAACATTTAGCGAACACATCATCATGCAATCAGAGCATTATGTCACACACTTCTTACACTAACTGATTCATCATTTTTTTGTCCAGATGAGACCTCTGTTAGCAGCCGGGAAGATAAAAGACGTGGTGGATCCATCTCTTGACGATGACTACGATGAAGAATGCATGTGCAAAGTTGCGAAACTTGGAATGATGTGTGTGGAGCCGAGGGCTCTAGACAGACCCACCATGGCAGACGTGGTGGCAGACCTCCGAGAAGCAATGGGAGAAATGGAAGAAAGCGCTTAAACAACAACGTGTGCTACTGCATCGACACTGCAACCATCGAGGCTACCTAGGAAGCTTCGATCGAGAGTTGCAATTCAACGAGGAACCAATTCCATCACCACATGCGTGATGATCTTCGAAGAGGAGTGAAAACATTCGTTGGAAGCGCGAAATCCTGTGTGTGATCAGGTCACGAAGCAAGTCCCATGATTGCATTTCATGGCTAGCATATCTGTATTTAGGAGACAGAGAGAGTTCGTCATGGAGCTGCCATTGTTCAAGTTTGGAAAACATAATCAATACGCGCAAGCTTTCGTTATGCAAATTCCCTGCTTGCAAAACCCAAAATGTGCTTAAATCCTTTGCCATTCTGCTATTCTCGATCAGAAACGGAGCCTAGTCCATTCTTCATTCTACTGTTCTACTGAAGAGTATGAATCAATCAACAGCTCATTTCTATGAATGGTTCTTGCACACAAAAGCTGCAAGTCAAAAGCAGAAGAAATCCTTCTCATGGTGTATGTGAATGACACAGCAAGTGAAATTGTTGTTTGTGGATAATTAATAACTAATAATAAAAGATTAGTGTACTACGTTGTGACCTTGTTGTGCAACGGCTTTGTATAGAATATGTATTCATATTTATTAAATGTTAAAAATATTTTGTAATATGATTTTTACATGGTATCAAAACAAGATTGAAGTGCATGTAATAGAATTAAATCAATTAGTGTATGTAACAATTCATTAGAAGAAAAAAAAAAAAAAAAAAAAAAAAAAACTTTTTTTAAAAATCTCTCAATTAAGGAATATCAGAAATTCCTTGTGTACCTAAAATATTAAGTTCTGCATATGTACTATTGAATCTTACACTAGAATCAATAATCATAAATTGTAAGAAAACTAATGTTTTAAACCAAATAAACATTTCACATAAACTTAAATAAAGTAAATAGCCATGACTCAAATAATTGACACTAATCATAATTCAGATTTTAGTAAAAACGTTTTTATAATTTGTGAAAGGAAATATTGAGTTTAGTTTTTAGATAAAAGAAATTATATGTTACAATTAGTGGAATCCATTTAAAATTATTATTAGTCAAAAAATGCTCTACTGTAGGTTTTTAAGCTATGCTCACTTTGATGAGAAGTTTACTTCCATGACACAGGTCTTTTGTAAGTTTTCTAAAATGACAAAATCATTAATTTAATCTAATGAGAATTATTAATGAGAAGAATAAACTACAATAATATAAATGCTTTAGCACTGTATATCCACAAATCATTTCATAAACATCAAAAGCATAATCATAAAAACCACAAATGAGAGTTCCAATAAATCTTTAGTAAAGAAGAAGTCTTTTAAGAAAAAACCTCCAAATCTAGTTCTGGTTTTTTTTTATAAATATATATATATATATATATATATATATATATATCTATATTAGAAAAACGCAAAATACCTTATCAAAGATTGTGGAACTATAGTCTCTAAAAATAGAAATCATAAAAAAATGCTTAGTACTGAAACAAAAAAAAACCTTATATATAATAGCCTTTAATGTTCATGACAATTCCAATTATATATGGTATGTAGATTCTAGAGCTATCCATGTGTGTATTATAAACAAGACATTTTTCAAGAATACACACCAAATAAACAAAAAAAAGTAACCTATTTAAGTGATGATTTCTATAAAACTAAAAGAAGTAGAAATTTTGAAATCCAACTATTAATTTTTTTAATAAAATTCACACCTAATATTTTACACATATTAAAATATGCTTAAGATCTATTCTCAATAAAATAATTAGATAAGGCAGGAATTGAAATTATAAATATTTATTATTTTATTATCATACCATGATAAAATTAATAATTTCTTACTCCAAGAAGAATGAATTTTTTCTTTGCAACTTCAACTACATCTTTTTTCTTTATATTTTTAAAATAAAATTAAAATAAAAAAATAAAAAACATAAAAACATCATGATTTTTTAATCTATTTAAACTTTAATAGCAATGCAACAAGAATTAGAAGAATACAATGAAGATGCAAAGTAAGAAACTATCCCAATTGAATTCATAATTTCAAAAAAAAATGTATGTATGTATGTATGTATGTATCTATATATATACATACATGCACACACATACACATATATATATATATATATATATATATATTACTGTATTTTATTACCATTATTATAGAAAATAGTTATTTTAAATAGATCTTTAATTTTAATTTAAATCATATGGCACCATTAACAAGTATAAAACAAGGTTAGTGGTAAGAGAGTTTTTTCAAATTCTTAGAATTGATTATTGTAATACCTTTTATGCAATGGTAGGATTAGACTCTATCAAAGTATTTTTGGCTCAAGCCACTCACTATAGTTTAGAAATACAACGATTTAATATTTAGATAGTTTTTTTAGATTTTTTTTTGAACAATATTTGTTTTAGTAAAAAATAATATTTTTAATCTAATTTATAATTGATGTAGAAGTTTAATAAATTATTTATGGATCTAAGCAATCTAACAAAACTTAATACCAATGTCTTGATAAGTATCAACTTTATTATACATCTTTAGATGTTGATAAAAATATTTGTATGTAATTAATTATTCTAAAATCCTTATCATTTATATTAAAGATAGCGTTTATTTATATAATTTGTAAAATATTTATCATAAAAAAACTTAAGATGTCACATAAAAGAATTTTTTACTACATGCTAATAAATATTATTCTAAAAAATAAAATTAAAATTAAAATTATATCACATTAATCAAAATAATTTTAAAAAATATATAATATAAATCTTATATGCTTTCTTTTAATTTTCTAAACACATCCATAAAATTAGAAATAATATCAATCTTTTTATTTCTATTAATATTAAAAGTTTTCTTTATTTATAAGCCATTATAAGTCACATGCATATAAATTTAATTATACTATAATTAATTTAAGTACTCATTTAAGAAAATAACCAAAGTTAAAAAGACTACTTTTTAAATTTAGATTTATACAACATAATCCTAAAATTATATATTCTTACAACCAAAGTGAGGTAGCTTTAATAACAAATCTTAAATATTCTTTAAAAATATAAACTTGTAAATATTCAATACTATGTTAGAGGAGAATAAATTTTTATTAATTTATATTATAGAAATAATTACTAATGTCTTTTTAATAAAACTTACTAAAGAAAAAAAAAATCCATTGTAAGTAAAAATTAGAAATAACATTAATAGAAGATAATTTATTAGTAAATAACTTACAAAATTATATTTTTGAGTTTTTCTAAGTTCAATTATTTTTGTGTTTTAGTTTTGTAACAATTTTGGACTTCTTTGTCTTGATTGTCTAAAAATATAACAAAACATACATATAAACTAAATATATAATAGTTGTATCTAATCTTATTTAATCAAATTAAATATATTATAAGTTAATACAACTTTTTGCATTTCTAATCTGCATATTTATTTTCATTCTATTTATTAATAATACCTATTTATTTCCAACCTAATATCAATTGTATTAGGAGCAAAAATACTTATTTTGAATACACTACTTTGAAAAAATCTTATAAAAGAATATATACAACCTTCAAATATTGTTTTCAAAAAAACAACTTTCAATAGAACAAAGCCTTCTTTTGATAGATTCACATAATAAATAATGATTTAAAAATTATTAAACATTTATGTAATACTAAAACAACCATAGCACTTCATGTCCATAAAAAAAATGATGAACGTAATAATAAAGATCCAACTTGTATTTAAAAAAATTAACATTGCATCCAAAACTTCTACTAAGCTATTTATTAGATTTATGTTATTACAACTCTATAATTAAAATAGAAGTATTTCAAGAGATCAAAAATAATAGAAATACTTATTATTATTATTAGTATTAATTACAAAATAAAAATTTAGAGAGACTATGTTACTTAGACACCTCTACTATTATTAAACACTAATGTAAAATTAGTCATGCAATTCATAACCATTTTTGTGCATATTTATCAAATACTATTAAATATGGTAATAAATAAGTATAGACATGTTGCTATAATTCATTTATTTGAGCCTATTGGATTGATTTATTTCATTCTAGAATTAATTAGTAATAAATTAATCTATATCTTAATTACCAAGATTTTAACTTTGGTACCAAAAATAAAATAAATCGACTTTTATATCTAAGTATGCCAATTTAGATTTTTATCACAACTCATAAAAAGTCATTTTCATTCTCTAAAATATTAAAAAAAAAAAAAAATGAAATACTAAAAAAATATCTAAAAAAAAAATTAAAAGAAATAAAAAAATTATAATTTAGCAATTATTACATCACAATTAAGCAAGAAAAATTCAAAAATTATAATACCACATTGAATCAACATCTAAGTAACTAAAAGAATTTCACCTACAATTTATCTTTAAAAAATTGCAATTGTACAATAGTATTGCAATAATAAAACATCCACACAACAACAACTTAGTAATAAAATACTACTACACAACAATACCACAATTATATAATAGTAATACACAACATTGTTGTTGTGATGGATTTTTATATTACTTAAATAAATAGAGGTTAGTGTAAGTATGTAAAAACATGTTATGTAGATAATATCTTCTTTAAGAAGCTTTGAAGCATTTTTTTTAGACATGGATTAAATATTTAGATTTATTATAAATATATCACATATCTATTTAAAAAAATTCTATAAGTTTTCTATTTTTAAGAAGTTGCATTAGAAGCAATCTACAACATAATGCTTAGACAATAAGCTTTGCAATCCCTAGAAAGCTTCTACAAAACCTTCTTGATGGTTAGTACATATGGATGCAAGAGTAAAACCATGCTCAATCTAATAAACAATTTTCTTATATTCTAATCTTGATTTAAGACTCTCTAGGTTTTTTGATAATTGGCAATTATCATTATTATTTTAATATTTATTTTTTTCTTTCAATAACATAAGAGTATATTATCTTTTAATAATTCTATCTTAATTTATGTCTTTGACATTTGCATTTACACAAGAAAAACCACCAAAAAAATACTAGCCTTAGGTGGATCTTATATAGCCTGAATAAACCCTAAATTAGTAGGAAAATAGAAAATTACAAAATTCATCACATAAATAGCATACCAAGACTATTCATACACTAATAAAAGAAATAAAATATTAATATATTAAGTAGGTACCAAAATGCATTTATGAGATTAACATACCAAGACTACTCATATATTAATAAAAGTAACAAAAGATTAATATATTAAGTAGGTACCAGAATGTATATACAAGATTAGCATTCCAAGTAGATGTATTTACGTTTATTTGATATTGAAAATATTTTGTAATGTGATTTTTACATGTACATATGGAATTTAGCATTACAAAAGAAAAATAAAATAAAATAAAATAAAATCTCTAATATGCATAAAAATATTAGGATTTAAAGATAGAATCATTGGGTAACTGTAATTTCTTGCTTGTTTGTAACAAAGATTTAACATCTTATGAAGACAATTGATTTAAATTCGTTTTTACTGTGAAGAGTGTATGATAATCATAATAAAAATTTACATTTTAGTCACAATTATGTACTTGTAATTTAAGTTAGTATTTTAGAAAGGATTTATTATCGTCTTTTCTATTTACATAAATATTATGATTGTAACTATTTGTTTATATAATTTATAATAAAATATAAAAAAACTAAATAAAAAAAACGAAAATATAAATGTTTTATAACTAATAAGTCAATTTTTTTAAAATCATATTTTAATATATATATATATATATATATATATTAAATAAATCCAAGCTTTTAATAAATTTACTCATCTATCCTAACCATCATGAATGGAAAAATAAATAAATAAATAAAATGACCTTTAAATTTATTTCTCTACAACTAGATCTAAAACCAATGAAAACCAACCCCATTCATCATGATTAACATATTCTTCATCATAGGTAGGTCAATTTAGAAAAAAAACTGGGTCTATTTAACATTCCCCTAAATAAGAGGCCCAAGGTATATAAATTTATTACATTGTCACCTTATGTCAATCAAGATCATTAATGATTTTATTTTTACTCAAAATTTTGCATGAATGGATGTCCCCACAACAAGTACATTAATCTACAAAATATTCTTGCAATATAAGTGTGGGATTGTCATGCCCAAGTGAGAGTTCACAACTGAGAATTGGTAATAGAATTAGTTTAAAGAAGACCAACCCATGAAATCATGCATACTCCCTCCTCACATTTCCGTGAGAATGACGGTAATAGGGTCTACTTCTGCTTATTGAAACCCTAGAAATCTGTGGATAGGTCCTTCGGCCATCGCATCGTGTTCCCAGTCAAATTTCAAGGGTGAAGCTTCATTGCTGCCTCGATTTCAGCTAATTAATCTCTTCGTTTCTTGCCTCTTCTCCCTTCATGTGAGCCGCTACTGGTCTTCTTCATATTGCTTTGTGTAGGTTTTTTTTTTTATATTTCTCGGAGTTTGCTTGCTTGTTATGGAATCAATTTAAGCGTATAGGATTCGTCGTTAGACTCTTTGAACATGAAATAGGTGCGGAAATCGCAGTGGTTAGGAGTTGTGAAACTGATATAAATTCTTGAAGAGCTTTTTTCAGTTGCAAGTTATGCTCGTTTGTCAAGAACCTCACACTGCTGGCGAGTGGATTCTGGCTTTTGCAGAGGGTTTAGAGTGGCGTCGATAGGGAGGAAGTGGGAAAAAGGTTTGAATGGCCGGAGTCGCAGCACCCTCCCCCACGCGGACGAGGGAGCTTTTCAGGACTCTGTTGAGAGAGGGTCGTAAGTTCTCCAATTATAATGTGCGAGAGTATGTGAAGAGGAGGACTATCGAGGGGTTTAAGGAAAACAAGAATGTCTCTGATCCATCTGCGCTTGCTGCAGCTTACGATTACGGAGTGAAGCAACTTGAGATTATCAAGAGACAGGTCATTGTGTACAATCTTTATGCCCCGGCAGTCAAGAATATTATGGATTTGAAAATCTCAAAGCCGACTACTTCCTGAATTTTCTTTTTCCATGCGGCTTCATGTCAGTTGGTAGAAATTTTTTTGGTGGATTTGCAATTTTTTCGAGCACCGAAGGCAATTTCTGATGGCTTTGCTGATTTTTGAAGAGTTGATGTGGAAGTACTAAGACTGAATATAGAGTACGGAGGTCTTCATACAGTATCTGATTTTCTGTGCAGTGAGAATTATGATGTTATGATTACATGATCAATTATACCAACTCTTTGAAGCACTAGAATTCTTGCCTCTGCTGGTTAGATTTGTGTCCGTGATGGACGAGCTCGGTGTTTGTGTTCAAGCTATTTGCCCTCCCGCAATTAGGTTTGGTTTCTTCTAGCTTTGTTTCAATGTCATATAGACGATGTTGTAAGGGCTGGATACGCTGCTGAGATCAAGCATGTACCTAGTTGGGCAGTTTTCTGCTGGAAATTGAGGAGCGGTTAGGGTTTCTTATTTTTATTTTATTTTGTTGTAATCCTTTTTCTTCTTCTTTCCCGTATTGACTTAAATCACGCTCAAACGTTTTTAGTTTGCGTGTTTGCAGATCTTTTATCGAATTGGTTATGAATGCATTTTTTATTGTATGATGGAAGAACAAATTTTTCTGCTTTGACAGCTTTCTTGTAGTAATCCTTTTCTGCTGTGAAGAGCTGACTCGGCCTCTACATGCTGTTAGTACTTCTGTCCGTGGAGCCAGCACTTGCTACTCGTAGTGATTAATTTGTGATTTCTTTAAACTTCCCCTTTAGTTGAATCGAGGGACTATACGAATCAGATGATGTGTTTTTTTGTGCTGTGCTGACCCCAAGAGTATTTACTTTTGGCTAAGCCGCGGGGTGTTGGACGTAAGAGAAATTTAAGACATGATGCGAGATGGGGGTGTAAGATGAAGAGAATAATTTGGAGAAACATAAATTAATATATAGATGTGTTCAATTAAAACTATAATAAATTGCAATGGTTTTGATTGCTTGTCAGAGAAGTATATTAAAGAAAAAGGATAAAATAAGTGAATTTTGGCAAAGGCAAATACAACAAAGGTTGGTTTAAAGATACAATCGATTTTTGAATACATAATCAAAATACTTTTTCCAAAAATTACATTGTAAATTCAATAAACTTCAATAGAATAATAGTAGTATCAATTATAATTAAAAACATTATGTAAGTAACAACTACGATATATTCTTTTTGTATATTAGAATTTGGTTAGTAGAAAATTTGAATAGAGTAAATACAATAGTAGTTTTTTATATTTAGAACTACGTGTCACGGACACAGAAATACAGACTCGAGATCTAAGAAGAAGTTCAAGAAGAACTGGCAAGAACTAGATTAATCAGATGAATACAAGAACAACACCAAAGAGGTGAGCTAGAGCTCCAAGAGATGTGTTGTCGAGACTGAAAAACTCTTCAACCTCGATTCCAATATATACTCCTATTTAGGAAGCTTCTCAAGCAACTTCTACCAACTAGGAAGCTTCTAGAAGGTTCCAGAGACTTGCTTCTAGAAGGTTCTAGAAACTTATCTCTAGAAGGTTCTAAGGACTATGTTCCTAATATCTTCTACCAACTAAAAAGCTTCTAGAAGGTTCCAGAGACTTACTTCTAGAAGGTTCTAAAAACTTGTCTCTAGAAGGTTCTAAGGACTATGTCCCTAACATCACCCCCTCCTTTAGCTTTGAGGTCTCTGAGAAGCAATGTTGTTGTTAATCAATACCAACGCAAGAAAATGAAGATCTGTCGCATAACATCTGCTATGAACTCCAACTGTTGTTCACGAGGCAAGTGGTTCATCGACCCTTGAAGCCAACGGTAGTGGCCTACTCCTTCAATTTCTGACCAAGCATAAACTTCCGTGTTTTCATTGTGAAATTGTCTTGCAAATACGCCTTCTAGTTGACCATCGTAAGCAGGCTCGGACTCAAATACAATCACCAGTGATCGGTTATTCGGTATCCTCCGTCGTCGTCGTGGTGTAGGCGGTTCTTCATCTCGGGGTCGCCTTCGTAAGCTAGTTGGTTGAGATAATCTGACTGGCATAGTATCTATCTCTTGGCTATCCATATCAGAAGACCAAACTATAGCTACTGAAAAAATTCTATTTTATCTTGGAAAAAATAACTACATCAACTACGAATTTTGGTGGTGCTCTCCCCCTTTCTTATATTCTTGGGTGAGCAAGCTTCAGAAGGAAGCTATCATCGAATTGGCTTAGGTTTATGAGGATGTTGTTGATAAAACTCCTGTACCTTTTGTAACGCATTGGCGAGATTTTCAGTTGACTCCCACGTTCACTCATTAATGTCATAGCCGCACCAATGAACAAGATACTCAAACTTGTTCCATCTTTGCCATGAATCCAGTATCTTTTCAACCTCGTATTCCTCATGGTTCTCGATCTCAATATTAGGTGGCGGACATTGCACTCTTCCAAGAAAAGACGACTCTCGATAGGACTCCAACAGAGAAACATGAAAGATTGGATGTACCTTCATAGAAGCTGGTAATTCCAGACGATACGCCACTCGATTGATTTGCTTCTGGATGATAAATGGTTCCAATCTTCGATAGTCCAACTTATCACATGGTCGCTTGGTCTTGATATTTTGTCGAAGAAGCCATGCTTTATCTCCAATTTTGAAAGTAGGTGCTTGATTCCGAAATCTATCTGCAAACGCCTTGTAGGATTCTTGAGCGGATTGTAATTGAAGCTTCAACGTATTTTGAAGCTCTGATAGTTGTTTCGCAAATCCTTCAGCTGTTGGATTGTTATTTGTTGACGAACTCAATAAATCAAGCTTTGAATGATACCCATAGTTGGAAAAGAATGGTGTGTATTGAGTCGACGCATGGAGGGTGTTGTTATATGCAAACTTGGCTAGCGACAGATATGTGGTCCAATCGTCTTGCTGATAGTTGATGTTGCATCGTAAGTATTGTTTCAAGACTTGGTTCACCCGTTCCGTTTGGCCGTCAGTTTGAGGATGAAAAGTCGAAGAAAGATTGATATCCACCTTCAGTATCTCAAAGAGAGATCTCTAAAACTTTGATACGAACTGGGTTCCTCGATCTGATAGGATATTATCTAGTAGTCCATGATATCGATACACATTATCGAGAAAGAGCCTTGTTGTGACTTCACTGGATGATGCCTTCTTGCAAGGGACAAAGTACGCCATCTTTGTAAGTCAATCTACAACGACAAAGATGCTATCAAATGAGTTCGATGATGGCAGGTCCGTGATGAAGTCCATGGAAATTTAAGACCATGGTTGACGCGGAATTGGCAATGGCTGTAGGAGTCCATAAGGGCGATGTCGAGGATTCTTGGATCTTGAATAGATGTCGCAGGAGAGGACAAAATCTTTTACATTCTTTCACATTTGGGACCACCAAAAATCTCGAGAAATAAGCTCTAAGGTCTTGTTGAATCTAAAATGTCTCGCAGCTGGAAAATCGTGGTGAGATTGAAGAACTCGGAGTCATGCTGGTCCTTTTGGGATATATAACTGCTCTTCAAAGTATAAAAGATCTCCTTCCACCTTGAACTTGTCGTCATTGGCACACTGCTTAATATCAATGGCTATTGAATCTTCAATGGTAACGGCACGTACCTGATTCAGGAAGTCAACATCAATTGGCACAATAGTAGCGCAAAGCTGAAATTGCTCTGGCTTCAACAATGTCGTACATTGTTGATCAAACGCTGCTTCTCCAGCCTTTGGTACAAGATACGATCTCCTCGATAAGGCATCAGATAGTCCTTGCTGCTTTCCAGGTCGATAAGTGATAACAAAATCGAACCTAGATAACATAATACTCCACCGAGCTTGACGTCGATTTAGAACTCGAGCCAACATGAAATGCTCCAAATTCTTGTGATCTGTGTATACGGTCACTGGGTGTGCAGCTCCTTCAAGAAAGTGATGCCATTCTTGGAAAGAATCCACTATAGCAAAAAGTTCCTTATTATGGATCTCATAATTGATTTCAGCAGCAGAGAACTTTTGAGAATAGAATGCAACCAGATGGAGCTTCTTATCTTCTCCCATTTGTGAAAGTACAGCTCCCAAAGTAAAATCCGAAGCATCAGTTTCTAAATAAAAGGCTTTTGTAAAGTCTGGATGTACCAAGATTGGATCTGTAGTAAATGCAGTCTTGAGGTCTTGAAATACCTTCTTCGCTAGAGGTCCCCATTCCAACTTATCCTTGCATGTCAACCGAGTGAGAGGAGCAGCAACTTGAGAGTAATTCTTGATGAAGATCCGATAGAAGTTGGCAAAATCAAGAAAGTATTGTACGTCTCTAATCGTCTTCGGAACCTTTCAAGACACGATTGCTTCTACCTTCTTAGGATCCATCTTCAAGCCTTCTGTAGTCGCAACAAACTCCAGAAACTCCATCTCTATTTGGTAAAATAAACACTTATCCAATTTGGCATATAGTCCTCACTCGCGTAGTTTCTCCAAGACCAAACGAACAAGCTTTTCATGCTCTTCTTCGTTTTTGGAGAATATCAGAATATCATCCAAATAGATGACAACAAAATCGTCAAGGTGCTCTAGGAAAATATCATTTATCATATATTGAAAGACCGCTGGAGCATTGGTAAGACCAAAGGGCATGATATTATATTCAAAATGGCCATACCTTGTACGAAACGTTGTCTTCCACTCATCTCCTTCCTTGATTCGTACGAGGTTGTAAGCTCTCCTTAGATCAATTTTTGTAAAGATCCTTGCACGTCCAAGTTGTTCTAAGAGACCAGAAATCAAGGGTAACAGATAATGATTCTTCTTTGTTACCTTGTTGAGGCCTCGATAGTCCACGTACATCCGCAACGAGCCATCTTTCTTCTTTACAAATAAGATGGGTGCTCCAGTTGACGATTTTGAATGACGAATGAAGTTCTTGGCTAGATTCTCGTCGATGTACTTTCGCAACTCCGCCAACTCTGTCTGCAATAGATTGTAGATTGGGCCAAAAGGCGGTTGTGCTCCTTCCTGCAAGTCTATGGCGCAATCATATGGTTGGTATTCCGGTAGCATGTCGGTATTCTTCTTTTGAAACACGTCTTTAAAATCCTTATATTGCTCAAGTATACTTGTTGTCGAGATCTTCTCCCTGATAGTTGGAGCCGCATAAATGACAAATGGTGTGCCTTCCTCTGACGATCTTATAAATGCTCTTGCTCCAATGAATAAGGATTTCTCTATTCGGGGTTTTTTACTAGGCTTGCTCTTGGGTGGTTTTGTGGAAAAGGTCATCTTCTGCAACCTCCAATCTATGGATGGGTTATGCTTTTCCAATCAGGAAAGATCAAGAATAACAAGATTTGATGGGGTTCTAATAATATTGAAAATAATATGACTACTATGGCCCTTAAATGTCACTTCTATAGGTTTTGATTCATGGGTGAGACTACCAGATAATAAAGGTCACCCATCTATGACCTCAACGAGAACAGGTTTGGATTTTTGTACTAAACGGATCTTATGACACTTTACAAATTCTTTGTCTAAGAAACAAGCAGATGCTCCTGAATCTAATAATGTTAAGGTTCTCATTTTCTGAGGGCCAATAAGCAAAGGGATTGTAAAACAAAGGGCAGGTTGAGTGGAAAGAAAGGAACGTGGTTGTTGTTGCGATATTTCACTGTCCAGCCGCACGGTTCCTATTGTGGCTGGGCATCCTCGTTTTCTTGAACAAATGCACCCCTAGTCCTGACAATATGTCGATTTTGCTTCTTGGGGCAGTTTCCAACTTTGTGGCCTTCTTCATCGCAATACAAGCATAGACCTTTCTCCATACGTCGCTTTTTTTCTTCTAGGGTAAGAGATTTGACACGTACCACATCAATTTACATGTCTTCTACCTCTAAATGTGAATTCACGCTACTTGCCGACATAGTTGGGACGTGGCGAACTATATGTTGTCTTGAATGTTGATCTTGGCGACGTTAGAATAGGCGATTATCGTACTTCACAGCTTGGCTAATAGCTTCGTTGAGTGTTTGTGGATCATGAAGAGTTAATAGCAAATTCTTCACATCATCTCTTAAACCCCAATAGAATTGACTCATCAACGCTTCTTCGTCCCAATTGATGTCGCATACTAATTACCTGAAGTCCGATGCATAGACTGATGTAGAGCGCAATCTAGGGTGCAACCTAGATTGTGCCATCCCAGATGCTCCATCATTATGAAGCCTTGCCACGACTCCTTCAATCTCTGTAGTTCTTTGTGATAACGTAGCAAGGGCATTCATGATAGCATCCAACTTGGACTCCGAACTTTCCGTCATACTAATGTCTTGGCCTCCCGCCATTCTAAGAGAAGGACAGAAATGACTCTACAAGAAGACAATATTGGTTTAGAAGAGGGTACTCTGCAACCTCTAAAATGCCTTAAGAGCTTCAAGAAAAGGTGTAATCCATTCTCTCCAAGAAGAATAAGACTCCAATATTGTAACAAAAGAAGTATCAGTTTAAAGGAGGGTAATCCGCAACCTCTAAAATGCTAGTACACTTCCAAGCAGAGGGGTAATCCGTATTCTAACGAGGAAGAAACTAACTCTAATATCTGAGGTGAGTGAAGTCTTGACAAACTGTCATGGATACAGAAATACAGACTCAAGATCTAACAAGAAGTTCAAGAAGAACTGGCAAGAATTAGATTAATCAGATGAATACAAGAACAACACCAAAGAGGTGAGCTAGAGGTCGAAGAGATGTATTGTCGAGACTGAAGAACTCTTCAGCCTCGATTCCAATATATATTCCTATTTAGGAAGCTTCTCAAGCAACTTCTACCAACTAGGAAGCTTCTAGAAGGTTCCAAAGACTTGCTTCTAGAAGGTTCTAGAAACTTATCTCTAGAAGGTTCTAAGGACTATGTTCCTAACATCTTCTACCAACTAAGAAGCTTCTAGAAGGTTCTAGAGACTTGCTTCTAGAAGGTTCTAAGGACTATGTCCCTAACACTACGTTATATTCTTTGAAAATATAACTACTATTGTATTTACTCTATTCAAATATATCGTAGTTCTATTGAATAGAGTAAATACAATAGTAGTTGAATCTGGTTCGTAGAAAATTTCTATGAAAAAGAAGACATCTACATTTAATTTTTAGAATTATATGATTGTTTGAAACTAGATGATAATTACTCATATCTTACAACCTTGATAGATGATATTTGTATGAATGACATTTGTAGCTTAGTAATTGATAGAACTCAAATTGAAGACTTTGACACTTTCATGAGAAAAAAAAAAAAAAAAAAAAAAAAAAAAAAAAACCATCATGTCTATTTCTTTACAATTTAAACATATATCCCAAGGCATTGAAGCTTGATATAATATACCTATTTATCCATTGGTACCTAAAGATTGGTACCACCAATCTATTGATCTAATATATATAGTAGAATAAGATTGGAGCATAATTTTAGTCAACTATAATAGAAAAGAATCCAAATATGTCAAGTTAAGATTCTAATTAAATGAAGAAAAATTAGAAAAATATAAATCTTTGATAATACATATATTTTTTTACAAATAAAAATATTTTTTAATACTATGATAATAATATTATAATAATAATTAATGATATTATGATAAAAATATTTATTTATAAATAAAAATATTTTTTTAATATTATTTATTATTATTATTATTATTATTATTATCATAATATTTATATTAAACTTTGAATTATTAAATTTCATTAAAATATAATTATTATTTAAAAAAATAATTTAATATTAAATTTAGATATTATCTTATCTTTTAGATTGTATAAATTTTAAAAATTAATAACATTTATTCAAAGAATATGACATAATGGATATTTTTTTAATAAAATATCAATTCTTAATATAAAAATATAATTATTCTTTAAAAAAATTAATTTTATTTTAATTTTTATTCTTAAAATTATATTTATATAATCATAAATATAAAAATAATAAAAATACTTGAAATAAATTTTAATTATTATTCTAATACAAATAATTAAATATAAAATTTTAAGAATTCATATCTATGTCAAAGATTTATCTATTATTTGATTAAATATCAAAGTTATAAGTTTTTATATCTTTTAGCTTTTTATTTTTAAATCAATTACGTATTAAAATATTGTTAGAGCCTTAGATGATGTGAACAATCTTCAGCAAATGATGCAATAAGAAAAGACAATGATACAATAAGAAGATAAGATAAAAATGCAATTGGTCATAATACTGTCGTCAAGTTAGGATAAAAGCAATAATTAGAAATTTTCTTAGGCATTAAAAGAACTAGTGAAGGAACGCATTTCTTTTTCTCTCACACTTCTTTAAAAATAGGATATTTAATTGTGAGTAAATATGACAAGCTCATTCATCAAGCTTTTAAAATTTTTAGCTAGATATAATAATGTAATATTTTTTACTTGAATAAATAAAAGAAAAAATATTTATTCATTATCTTTAAGGTACTTGTAAACTCAATAGTATAATTAAAAGAAGCATTTACATCTAGGATGCCTCATTATATTGCAATTTTTATTCCATAGTGTGCCATTAATTAAAAAAATTCTAAACTAATATTTTGGAAATTATACTAAAAATGGTCATTAAATTTAAGATAGTAAATATCATGAATGATAGTCAAGCCTGTTTATTTGGAAGTATAATTAAATTAATCATTAGTACCCAATAATATAGCTTTAAAAGAAAACACCTCCAGAAGAGAAGGTAATAAAGGCAAATTACTACTTGATCCTTTAGAAATATTAGAAGAAATCTTTGAAGAAAAAGAAGGGTCTATAAAGAATCTCATGAAATGAATGAAATACCAAGTTTTGGCTAAAAATACCAAAAATATAGAAATAGATATAAAGATATAAGAGCTTGGAATAAAATTACAAACATAGAATATTGTTGTATAAAAAAAAACTTCCTTGGTCACTATACCAATATTTCTAATAGAATTGACTACAATACATACTTAAGTATTTATAATTGCACTAGTTATTATATCAATTGTAGTAAAAATAGCAATGTTATTTGATAAGTTATAATGTGTACTCTCATATTCAATATTTTGAAGAAGCAATGATCTCAATTAGCATATAAAATGTTTCAAAAATATTATTAGAATCAACCAGGTTGTTGATCCAATAGAAATTTAAAATCTTTGTTATAACTTTGGAAGGAATGACAATTGATTGGAAGGATGTAAGTACTAGTGTTTCAACTATTTTTGCTATAATAATCCAATCACAAAAGATTAGGATACAAAGACAATAGAATACTCAATAGATCCTTAAAAACTATTTTTTTTATAATACTTGAAAAGATTATACAATCTCAAAGAAAAAATATAAGAATAATTTAAAATAATATAACTTGATATACCAACTTAAAATAAAATTTATTAAAATAAGTAAATAAAAGTGAAAGTAGAATAAATTATCTTATAAAAGATATTACCTTAGATAAGTTGCTAAAGGTTAAAAAATTCACTCTTTGTATGTGGAAAGGTATCTTATGAATAAGGAACGAGGTCAAAGGCCAAGAATCAAGGTCAAGATGATAAAAGATCAATAAAAGAATATCAAATAACTAGAGAAGAGTATAAAATATATACTTGAGATAGATGAATTAATATAGGATCCTAAAAACATAAAAGATATGCTAAAAGTATATCTTTATTGTTAAATAAGATGCTTAAAGATATACTTGATATATCTTTAGATAGATGTAAAAGTCAAAAGATGGAAGTTGTTATTAAAGGCAATAACTACCACTTATAAGTAATAGATGTTGGAAGTGAGAGTTATCTTATTTCATATTCTTTTTATAAGCAACCTTGTTGATGCTATGTATTGTAACTTTAAAGCTGTGTTTCTTCAATAGGTTATAGATTCACACACCTTTGCTTGTGAATTTTAAACATCTTTAAAATCTTTGTTGTTATGAGGAGTAGATCTTATGATTTTTGCTAATGTTGGCATTTAGTATCTCCTAATTTTACTTTTATATCTAATTATTGATGTAGTTTTATTCTTATTTATTGTGAAGTGTATATATAGTCTTAGATATTGGTAGACACCTTAAAATGATATTTTAGAATACTAGTGTTGTATTTATTTGCTGATTTATATCATTGATATATTAATATTGTGCTTTTATGTGCTAAAGTTCTTGAAAAACCTCTTATAGTGATAAGAGGTGTTTAATGAGATTAAAAGTGTTTTGTGAAATTAGAGGTGATTGAAGAGTGATAAAGCTTATAGAAGAAGTTTATATGATGTATAAGACTTGTGAAAAGTTTATAAGTGAAATTGAGAGTGATTTAAGAATAAAATTATTAATTTACTCACAAAGAAGGCATTTTGGTTTATAAGGCAACAACACTCTTATCTTGATTTTGAAAGCTCTATTACTTCTTTTTTTGATTTTTTTAATACATCTATTCTTTAGATATGGCTTTAAGTGATAGTGAAGACTTGAGAAAGATTGAAAAGTTTAGAAGTAGCAACTTCTATCATTGGAAGAAAAAAATATAAATTTTATTGATTTTATTGGACCTTTGGAACATTATTGATGAAAATAAAGAACCTCCAAGCAAAAATGTTGATGTCTAGAACAAAAAAAAATACAAACATCATAAAAAGAAGGCTTTTTGGTTGATTGCAACTTATGTAAAGGTTAAAACCTTATCAATATTCTATGAATAAAGAATAAGTTCTTAAAGATTAAGATGGAAGAAAGAGATGACTTCATGGCTTATATCAATAAGATAAAAGCTCTTACAAATCAACTAGCAATTGTTGATAAGTCAATTAAAAATTATGACATTGTAATAATATTGCTTATCACTCTTTTGGAGTCTTAAAACTACCTCATTATGGCATTGGAGTCCATTAAGATTAAAGAACTTATATTACATTATGTCATATCAAGACTTGTCGATGAAATGACTAAAAATAAAATAAAATAAAATAAAATAAAAAATAAAAAAACTTCAAAGTAAAGATTTGATTCTATTTTTAAGACAAGGCAAAGGTAGTTATTTTAACCAAAGTGATAATTCGAGAATTAATGTGAGAAATTTCTTCATTTATGAAAAATTATTTCACTTTGCAAGAAACTATTATAAAGCTAAAAAAAATATATGGAGGATGTAAATAATGCTTGTGATAACTTTTGTGGAGATGATTATGCTTTCATATTAAGTGAAAGAGCATGTGAGTCCTACCAATGTATCTTAATTAGTAGATTGGTTAAAACTATAATTTTAAATGATATAATTATATAAATATTAAGATTAAAAATTCTTTTAATTATTTAAGTATTTATTAGAATTTAGAAATATATTTATAAGTATTATTAGAAGAAAATTTATTTAATAAATATTTTACTTATAAAAATCCTATTAATAATTAGTTAATAATTAGAAGAAGCATGAAAAAAAACTTCATATCATTTTACTTAATTATATAAAAAATATGATTTTTAATAGATTTAAATTAATTTTATTATTATAAAATATTATAAAAGTAGAAAAATATATTTACAAATGGATATTAATATTATAAAAATATTATATGACTTTTTGAAATTTATTTAGAATTTATTTAGAATTATTTAGGAATTTTTAGAGAAGATTTCAAGACTTTGGTAAAATTGAGTTTTACTACTTTGAGAGCCATTATGAAAAAATGGAACAAGATTTGAAGGCTATACAAGGTTCTAAGGCTATTTGGATATTTTTAAATACTATAGTGAAGTTAAAAATATAAAATTACAAGTTTTATTAATAAAAAATATGAAGACCAAAATCTAATCTAGCCCTTGTAGAATGGAGGTGCACAAGTCCCATATAGACTGTAGCACCTTGAATAGAGTTAGGATGATAAGACTAAGGCCTTGTAGCCTCTCTTAATATTCCATATACACTATATGTGATCCTTGGTGAGGCTCAAATCCTTGATCTACAAGCAAATTATCCTTGAGATAAAATATTTTCACTTAACTTTTTAATTATTCACTTTTTATCTTTAAAATTTCATAACTTATTCAAAATAATTTTGATATATATTTTTATTACATCATTAAAAATATAATAAAATTAAATATGTAAAAATATATTTTTAAAATTTTATTTTTATTTTTTATTGACTAAAAATCTAATAAATAAACTATGGACTACTTTTGTTGTATACAATTATTTGATTGTATTTGTTTCACTTATTTTGAATTATTCTTTCTTTTATTTTTATTTATTATATCTTATACTTTATACCACCTATTACAAGCAAGTATTAATTGAAGCCATCTTGTAATTTGGATTGAGAAAAAAATTTATCCTTATAGAGCCTTCATAATTGCCATGTCTAAGTGGATTATAGATTGACGTAAAACTGAGCACAAGACACTACATAAGTATTCATTTGACACTTATGAAGCAATTTTAGTAACAAAATTTTGATTAGAAGACAATGGCATAGTGCAAGCTATTAAAATTGGCTTCATTGTGGTAGAAATTGTTGTAAAGAATCAAACCAAGAAAATTAAATTTAAAGAAGTCTTACATATTCAAAACATAAAGAAGAACCTTCTTTTAATGAATAAACTTATATTATATGGTTGTAACATTCAATTTGATATGAATGGATGTTTTGTAAAGACATTGGATAGACAAGTTGTTGCCAAAATTTTTAGAAATGGCAATCTTTACTTTATCAATTATAAGAAGATTAATAGAGTTGAAGCACCAATATTTACTAAGTTTCTACAAGATCAAGTCAAAGTTGATATTTGGCATTGAGAACTTAGTCATTTCAATGCCAAAAGCATGAAAGAACTCCAATCCATAGTAAGTGGCTTAAATCTTAGTCAATTTAGTCATAATGCTATAATACTTATTTGTAAAGGTTATATACAAGCCAAATAGCAAAAGACTTTATTTTCAAGTAGAATTACAACATATGCTAACAAGTTATTGAAGTTTATATATTTTGATGTTTGTAGACCAATAAGGATGCATCAATAAGAAGAGCAAGGTACTTTGTCACATTTATTTATGATTTTATAAGAAAGATGTGGATTTACATCTTTAAAGGTAAGCGTGAGTATTTTTCAAGTTTTAAGGAATTTAAGGCCCTTGTGGAGAATTAATGTGAATGACAGATTAAAGTGTTTTACATAGACAATGGAGGTGAATATATGTCAAAGTATTTTGATGAATTCTTGAACATTCAAGATATTACAAGATAAACCTCTACTTTTTATACTCCATAATAAAATAGAGTTGCTGAAAGTATAAATTGCATGATTGTGGAAACGATAAAGAATATGCTTCATGCAAAAAATCTTAAGCATGAGTTTTGGATGGAAGTTGTGATAAATGTAGTGTATACAAAGTATAGGTGTTCCACAAATGTACTCACATCAATGATTCTACAAGATGCTTGGAATAGCAAAAAACCTTGTATTTCAAACTTGAGGACTATTGAATGCATTTCTTGTGCAAAAATACCAAATTATGTGACATTTAAACTTGATGAAAAAGATACAAATGTATATTTTTTGGATATTATGAAGGTACTAAATTATATAAGCTAATGTATTCAAAAACCAAAAAGATCATCAAAAGTCATGATGTTGAATTCTTGGAACATAAGATAGCTTGTGAGTACTTGGAAATGTATTCAAGTCAGAGTAATGGTATGTTTATTGACACATCTTTAAATTCAAAAAAGAAGGAAGAAGAAGATGATGAAAATAAAGATAGTGGAAATGTAAATCAAGATGAAGAATCAATGAAAGTAGACAAAAGTATATCTACAATTCTTAAAATCAGCAATAAAGACAATCAAAATATTGAAGATTGTGATAATGAGGAATACCAACCTTTGAACATAAGGAGATAAGTTTTAAGAAAGAAAAATCTTATAAGAGACCTTGAAGTGTATGAAGGTGAATCTTCATTAAATGAAAAGAAATATGCTTTGGTTGTAAGTGGATGCTTAAACCAAAAAGGATGCAATATGTAATGTTGTAAAATATAATGCTAGATTAGTTGTCAAAGTGTACTTATAAGTTATTGATATTGATTTCAATGAGATATTTTTTCTTATGGCTAAATTTATAATCATTAAAACCATTGTAATAATTAAAAAAGAAATAGACTTATAGATACATCAAATAAATATTAAGATAATTTTTGAATAAAAAATTAAAAAAGACATCTATATAGATCAATTTCAAGGATTTGTTGAAGAAGAAAAATAACAACTTATTTCTAAGTTTAAAAAATCATTGTATAGACTCAAGCATTCACCAAAGGCATTATATCAACATATTGACACATTCTTTGTGAATGAAGGATTTGTAATGAATATTGCTGATCACTCTATGTATGTGCTGCAATCAAATGAATTTTTGTTGATTTTCATCTTTTATATTGATGATTTGATCATCTTAACTAATACATTGAAGATGATGGATTGATTAAAGACTAATTCAGAAAGAAAATATGAGATGAATGATTTGGAAGAGCTTTACTATTATTTAGGAGTAGAATTTATAAGGGATTATACTAATAAGACCATTTAAATGAGCTAAAATAAGTATATTGAAGAAGTGTTGAAACAATTCAAGATGGAGTATAAATCTATTGAATATCTTTAAAAATCAATTTAAAGTTGATGAAATTTATAAATGAGGAAGTTCTTAAAGTTAAAGATTAAATATAAGATGTTCCATAGAAGGTAATAGTATGCTCACTTATGTATGTAATATTTGGCATAAAGGTGGGTCTTGCATATGGAGACAAAGTACATAACAACAAGCCATAATACGATAGAAGCAATATGGTTGAAGCAACTTTTGGAAGATATTGGACTAGTGTAATTAGAAGCAATTTTAATGAAATGTGATAATTAAGGATGTCTTACTTTTAAAAAGAATTTAAAGCATCATTTTAGGACAAACCATATTTACATCCAACATTACTTTGTAAGAGAGAAGATTGAAATAGGAGTGATTCACATGAAATATTGTATAATGAAAGACATGATTGCTAATTTATTAAAAAAGATATTAATAAATGATAGACATCATGTATTGACAAAGATATTTAAATTAAAATAATTTTATTAATAATAAAATAAAAGTATTAAAATAAATAAATAAAAATAAAAATAAAATAAATTATCTTATAGAAGATATTATCTTAAATAAGTTATTAAAGATCAAAAGATTGATTCTTGGTATGTAAAAAGACAACTTAGAAATAAGGGACAAGGTCAAGGACCAAAAATCAAGGTCAAGAGGATAAAAGATCAATTAGAAAATATTGAATAACTACATAAAAATATAAAATATATACTTCAAGTATAGGAATTGGCAAAAGATCTTAAAAGTATAAAAAATATAATAAAGATATATTCTTATAATTGATAAGATGCCAAAAGATATACTTGATATATTCTTGAATGGATATAAAAGCCAAAAGATGGAAGTTATTGAAGGCAATAACCACCATCTATAAGTAACGGATTTTGGAAGTAAGGGTTATTTTATTCTATATTTTTTTTATGTGCAACCTTAATAATGATATATATTATGACTTTGAAGTTGTATTTCTTTAATAAAATCTTAGATACCACAAAAATCATAATTACATTGAAAAAAAAACTAGAATCTAGTTTAGACCTCCAAATGTATTCACAATGATTACAAAAACCAATTATTATAATTTCAAAATTTATTGACATAAATGCAATGACAATAGATTCAAACGCTATAATAATTTGTATTTAGTTAAGATAATATAAATTAACTAATGTCTTAATTGATAGAAGCTTTGGAATAAATGCTATGAACAATTATATTTATTAGTACCTTCAACTTTTAAAATTAGAAGCTATGTTGTTTATACTTTGTATTATTAATGAAGCCTTGATAATTCAATTTGAAATTTTTATAGATATATCAATCTCTATACACAATATATTGATACTTATTACTTTTACAATTATTGAGATGCCACAAAATAGTCATTTTTTTACCATATCATGACAATCTTAATTACAAGACATAAGTGCTATACACAATTAGAGTAAGCATTGCTTAACCTTAATTAATAAATATATTTAGTAATCCTAATAGATAGTTGCATTAGATACAATTGAACAAAAAATACAAGATGTTTGACGAGTGCATAATGGAATCAAGGATTGATAATAGAATATAAAGTATTCCTATTATATATTAACAAAAATTTAGTCTCATTAGCCAAAATCTATTTAGTAGTATTATTCATTTCAATCAAAGAATGTCTAAATATTTTGTCATATTTTTCAAAATTAGACAAACAATTGAAAACCAAATTCAAATCACTTATTAATTTTGTGTTGTAGCTATCATTAATAGTAATCATTTTTATGAAAAATAGTAAACTAAGCATTTGTGTTAACTTTAAAAAACTCAATGCTGGAATATAGAAGGACTATTATCCTCTTTTTTATATAGAAGAGATAATTGATGAGGTCACAAGACATGAAATATATTCTTTTTTGGATTTTTTTAAAGATATTATTAAGTAATAATAATAGAAGCTAATAAGAATAAAATAATATTTTTAATAAAATAGAGACCTTTCCATTTTAAACAAATGTTGTTTGAAGCTAAGAACATATAAATTAACTTCCAAAAAGTAATAGAATTAATCTTTTGTCCATTCTAAAAGAAGTTTTTTTGAAACTTTTTTGATAATAGAATGGTGTATGGAAATGCTATCAATTATATTCACTAATTACAAAATATTTTTCAAGCATGTTGTATCCATGATGTCAATCTTAATGTAGATAAATGAATGTTTTTATTATTTGTGAAAATAATACTAGATTATATTATATGTAAACAAGGTAAATTACCTGATTGTCTCAAAATACTTAATATGTAAATATAACAAGATTAAAAAGAAATATAATATTTTTTTGGCATACCTCAATTTAATTATATTTATATCAAATAATTTATATAAATTATTACATCTATTATTATATCTATTAGTATTCTAAATTGTATTGATTTTAATATCCAACTTAGTAAAAAACCAGAGATATAATAAGCTTTTGAAGCCATCAAAATAGAGTGTACCAAAACATCAATATTATTAGCATTAAAATGATATTTAATATTTTAAATTCATAAAAATGCTTCCAATTTCATGGTCATAGTTATGTTAGTCCAAAGTAATGTTAATCAACCAAAAGCTTACATAAATTGATCATTGAATCATACAAAATGTAATTATTTAACTACTATATAGAAAGCAATGGCTATGTAATAGAGATACATATTTAGTACAATAATTACCTATATAATTAAGTAGAAGTAAAGAAAAATAGATTAATTTCATAATATCTTCTAAAAAAGCTTTTTAAAAGCTTCATAGATATTACTTTGACTTTATAAAATTTTATAATTAATTAGTAGGCTAAAAATTTGATCAAAAAGTTAGCCACATGACATATATATTAGTAGCTTGTAGAACAAGCTAACTATGTGGTGTACATATAGATAACTTATCTTACAAGTTAAGTCATGTGTGTTGCAAAGTCAATACATGTTGGAAGTTCTATAGAATATTTCTATGTAGCTTTTAGTTAGAAAGTATAAATGGAGGCAAGAGTGAAGCCTTCTTTACTCTTATCAATACCTTTTTAGTCTTTAGTCTTATTTCAAGACTTTATAGTCTTTTTGTCTTTGGTAATAGCCATTCTAATTCAATATATTATCATCTTTGAATAATTTTTTAATCTTTTTGAGTGTTATAAGAATGTATGGAGATTTTCTTTCTTTAAAATTCATATTCTTAACAGACTATGATATATGAAATTAAAAAAAAATGCCATTATTTATTTAAAAATTAATTCTAATTTATTATAGATCAATATAATTTTTCATATTTAATGAATCAATCATTAATTACTAATTGTATAGCATGTTAGATCATTTTTTTCTAAAATATAACTCAAAGTAATTCATATTTTAGGCAAATACCATATAGTCCCTGACTATTTATCTAGAGATATGAACCACAGAATATATGATCAAATGAATAGAAATTGAGGTTTTATTCATCAATTTAGCTATAGTCATTGTAGCTTTTTTTATAAATAAATTATCACTCATTTTGGATGATCTTTTAAAAATTGTATCAAATCAAAGTACATACTTTGTTAATCAAATTATTACCAACTTCATACATGAATATATTATTTAATATTGTACCTCCACAATGTACTATCCAGAATGCAATGGATAAGAAGAATCCACAAACAAGATATTATTAATCATATTGAGGAAATTCATCATCAAAAACCAAATTGATTGAGATGTATGTTTATCAACAATCTTATAGGCCTATTGACTTGCATATAAAGATGCCATAAAAACTAGTCCTTTTGAATTGGTATATGACACATAGTCACTAATTCCTACCAAGTATATCATTCCAATATTCTGGTCCATTATTATATAAGAATTTGCTCCATACAAAATATTAGCAACTTAATTGACAAATATCCACCACATTGAAGAATTGCATAACATGGTACAACAAAATATCACCAATAATCAAACAAAGATGGTTGAATATTATTAGTCTAACAAACCATGATACATATTTAAAAAATATAATTTAATTTTATGGTAGTTTAAAAAATCTCAAAATTAATATGAAAAAATTTATTGTATCTAGTTAATATTGTTTAATAGCATAGTTTTTTTCATTAACTAAAATTATTACAATCATTATACAACCATTATTAATGCTATCAAATTAAAATACAACTATCCAAAAGAATCAAATTCTATTTTTGTGCTCTTACCATTACAACAAGTATTTGAATACTTAAAAAATTCATGAAGTATAATAGATCAAGACTTTAATCTTCAAATATAACTTATTTCTGATGATCAATCCACTTGACCACTATTTGCCACTTTTCATTCAATTCAAATCAATATCATTGTACCTATATATCTAAAAATCACATCCATATGACTAACAATGCTTCTATCTACAATACAAATTGGACATTGTAATCGTCGTTTGACTCGGACTCAAAACACCAAGATATTTGATCAATATAGGTGGGTTCGATCTCGGGGAAAGACTCGTTGTATGAATTGGATATGTTATGTCACAATTGATTATGTATTAATTATCTAAAACTTCCAAAGTTCTCTTCCTCATCTCAATTCAATCCCTTCACAATCTCTACAATCGTTCACTGCCCTGCAGCTACTCAATATCACTGACATTCCTGACATCTACAGGATGTTTAAACTCTTTCCATAGTACTTCAATTCTCAATTCCTTTACTTTTACTCAATCTTCCAGTGCTACTATCACAATGCAATAATCTCTATTATCACAATCACACTTTCTTTCTCCAAATTAATTAATTCGAATTCAAAATTTTCAATATCTCAATCACAGTTTCAACAATCCTTTTCTTAAATCCAATACTAAAGAAAAACACAAAAGCAAAGAAAACAAAAGGGTAGCTCCAAGCTTTACCTTGGCTCACGACTATCACAGTCTGGCTTCCATTCTTTCTTCCTCAACCTCTTTATCCTACCAAAATATGAATCGTCATTCAGCAGATTCCACAGGTTGTGAAACTTTGGCTTCTTAACCGCATATGTTCCTAACTTCCTACTATTAACAACTAATCAAACTAACCATTCATCTAAATTCCAATATTACTACTATTTAACCGATAACGAACCAGAAAAGTCATTTATACATTCAACATAGCCCCACTCTTTACTGTGCAGCGTCCTTGCAAACCACCTCGTACTACGTTTTACAATATCACCACATCATTGGCTTCCTCTAATGTCTAAACCTCTGGTCCGCCTTGCTCCGTTTCATCATTTCCATAAGTGAGATTGGTTTTGACTTCTTGAGCTTCTTCTCCAACTCCCTCTCCCACCTGCTCTCCGTTCAATAAAGCTGTCAAGTCCTCGTTAAATGCTCCCAATTCCCGAACCTGAGACTCCAAAAGCGCAATTTGGGTGTCTCGCTCTTTTAGCTGCTCCTCCAGGGCATGCACCTGTTTCTCTAATTCCCGTAAAGATGTACTTGCTGGATTGACCTCTCTTTGCTGCGTGGTAACTGTAATCATTTTTGCCTCCAATTCGGCAATCCTTCTCTTCAATTGCTCGTTCTCCATCTTCAAGCTCTCCGATTGTCTCCAAAAATCGTCCTCCAATTTGGATCTCCCGGCTTCCAATTCTGCCACCCTATTCTTCTCCTCCTAGTATTGGTTCCGCAACTCCATACACTCCTGCTTGGTAAGCTCCATCAAACTCTTTGCCAACTTGTTCTCCTTGGCCCATTCCGCTTGGGTCTCCTTGAATTGGTACTCTAATCTTGAATATTTGAGAGCGTCCGTTACTGAAGCACGTTGTAAATCCCCAATCTTCTTCTTCTGATCCTCAATGATCTTGTCCTTCTCTTCCAGTATCTGTCTAAGGCTGAACTCATTGTCCATTTTCTCAACGGCCATCTGTAATTGAGTAATTTGTGCCTAGATTAACTCCTTGAGTTCTCTTGCCTGCTGGCCAACTCCCGATAAACCCACCCGTTGATAATACTCTACCAATATTGGTGGAGTGACAACCATATTGGTACTGGGACGACCCAATTCTCTAGATGACGAGCTGACATTGGTCCGTTCGCAATTTCTAGCTTGGATGCACTCTGCTATCGCCGCTTCCTTGATTTGTTTTGATGGCAATGGCGTTGACTCTACTCTTGTCTCTGTTGCTACAGCGTCTAGTCTCTCCACCATTGAAGGTTGCTTCAGTTGATATCTAATTGCTTCACACACGTAGTTGGAGCATAACATCGTGGTAACCTTCCCTGTTCTTCTTTTCACGTCCAATTCCGCATGGATTCTGGTCACAACATATGCTGCCCAGTTGAAGACCATCCCCTCCAGCGTCGCAATTGCTGAAAATAATAACCTCCTTGCTATATACGTCGAATATTGGTTCAGCCCTAATCGCTTCTGCACAAACCGCATCCATTCTTCCAGCTCCGACGTAAGCGCATCCGCTGTCTTCTATCCTTGATTTTTCTCAAACGCTTCGTTTCCCGACTTGAAGTACTTGCTTGGAACAAAATCAAACTCCAAGTCTCCCGATACCGGTAGCTCACCCATGGGAAGATATAGAACCTTGTTCAACGTCACCTCATCTATACCAATAATTCTCCCATAAACCACACTGGACCCGTCTTCCGGATCATAATTCGTCACATATTCTGTTAACAATGCTATATCTATTGGTGGTAGCTTGTGCGAAAACTTTAGAAACCCATACATCTGCACCGTGCGAAACTCTCTCTGTCTCCTTTGCGACCAAAAAATGTCCATAGCGACCGGCTCCATGCTGATCACTATCACGCACTCTATTGGTGGCAATGCTCCCTTCGTCTTGACATTATGCTATCGCTCCTCTCTCGTAGCTATCCTCTTCTTACGCTCAATCACCATCTTCGCTACTCACGATAATCCTCTAAAACCTGTGCTTAGCAACGTGAATCAAGAAATTGTAATGTAAACAATGTCAGCCAAGAGCCCCACTCCTAACTTCTACCCTGGTTCTCCTCCTGATATGACTTAACCTAACAGGCCTATAACAACCTATCCTATTAGTGTCTTCCTGATGGCTCACCTTCACTCAACCCGTCCCTAATCTCATCATCACATGCTCTTCCCTTCCCATTACAACTCTTGCGCTGTCACTTCAATACTAAATTGGCTTTCTCTCTCCCCCCCACCAATATAAAACCCATCCCGGGTTTATGTAGCATACAGACGTAGCCGATTTCCATTTATACGTGTGATAAATTTAGCACCTATAAAGTCTTCCAATTGGACTGAGCCATTGGGAAAACCCTCAATGACTCTGTACGGCCCATGCTACTGAATATGAAATTTTCCTAGAAATTTTTTAAAACGACTGTCATAAAGCAGTACCAAATCATTGGGCATAAAAAATTTTGGTTTTAATTTACTATCATAATAACTTTTCCGTCGCCTTTGAGTGGCCTCCAGTCTCAATAGGGCATTGGTTCGAGTTTCATCCAACTGCTCCAATTGTGCGAAACAAACTTGTAACAACTCCGTATCCCCCAATCATTCCTCCAGTGCAATACGCAAACTTTGAACTTCGAATTCGATAGGTAATATTGCTTCCTGACTATAAACTAATTGAAAGGGTGTGGCATTAGTCATAACTTTATATGCAGTACGGTATACCCACAAAGCGGCAAACAATTTAGTGTCCCAATCCGTGCCTGCACCAGATATTGTCTTAGTGATAATTGTACATAATATGCCGTTGGTCTTTTCTGTTTGGCCATTTGCTTTGGGATGATACGGTGTTGTCTTGCGGTGTTTAATCTCATATTTAGCAGTCAATGCTTCAATTGTACTATTAATGAAATGGGTTCCTCGATCACTGACCAATTCTTTTGGACAGCCAAACCATGTAATAATATTTTCATATAAGAATGTGGCTACATCACTAGCACTATCAGATTTTGTTGCCTTCGCTTCGGCCCATTTCGTAACATAGTCCGTGGCAACCAATATATACCGTTTTTGTCCATGACGAGAGGCAGGTGCAATTGGGCCCACAAAATCAATACCCCATTATTCAAAAGGTGCCTGTGTCAGAATTGGAACTAACGGCATCGCGGATGTACCCGTAGGATGACCAATTTGCTGGCACGGGTCACAACGACGCACAAACTGGTGAGCATCCGCAAACAGTGTCGGCCACCAATATCCCGCCTGTAAAACTTTGCGTGCTGTGCTGTCTCCTGCAAAATGTCCACCACAACTATCGAAATGACATCCTTCCAATATAGTGCGTGCTTCATTCTGATAAACGCAACGGCGTAAAATTTTGTCTTTCTCTTGTTTATATAAAGTTTCTCCAATCATAGTATAAGGTGCGCTTTTCAAAACCAATCTTCTCTTAAGCTTCTCCGTAAAATAGAAAGGAAAAGTTTGAAAAGTCAAATACTGTATCAATTCGCTATATTCCGGCGTAATTAGGTCAACAAGAAATAACTCAGCGTCAGGTAATGCATCAGGAATGGGTTCATTTCCCAATATATTGGACAGTCGCGATAGATGGTCCGCATTGGCATGCGACTTCCCCGGCCGTACATTAATAGTAAAATCAAATTTTTGTAAAAGCAATATCCATCTTACGATGCGGCCACTCAACTGGGGCTTGTTAATCATATATTTTAAAGCATCATGATCCACGTGGAAGACAAATTTATATCCAAGAAGATAATGCCGAAACTTTTGGACAAAATAAATCATTCTCAAAGCCTCTCGCTCAGTTGTAGTGTAATTCCGTTCGGCAGCCACCAACTGACAGCTTGCATAATAAATAGGATGATCGTGGCCCTTGTCATCCTTTTGGCTCAATACCGAACCAATCGCAATATTAGAGGCATCAACATAAACCTCAAAAGATTTTGTCCAATAAGGGGCAACCAATATTGGTGCAAAAACCAATTTTTGTTTTAATGTTTCAAAGGCAACTGTATATTCCTTGGTCCAAATTGGTTCGAGACTGTCTGGTAGTTGCTTTTTCAACAAATTTGTCAATGGAATACAAATAACAGCAAATAGATAAATAAAACGTCGATAATAGCTAACATGCCCAATAAAGGTGCGAACACCTGTCACTGTATCGGGTATTTGGAGTTCTAGTATAATTTTTATTTTATCCGGATCGGTGGCGATACCTGTTTCCGATACGATATGACCCAATAATTTTCCTGAGGGTATCCCAAATTTACATTTTTCTGAATTCAAAGAAATTCCAAATTTAGCACATTTGCCTAAGTATCGGCCCAATTTGTCTAAGTGTTCTTCTCTGGTGCTGAATGTGCAGAAATCATCTAAAAAGATTTCTATTGAAACCCGTAGCTCATCTTGGAATGCTTGCGTCATTACCCTCTGAAATGTAGCTGGCGTATTACAAAGTCCGAAAGGCATGACCTTATAAGCAAAAGTTCCCCAATCCGTAGTAAACGTAGTCTTTAATTGATCCTCCTTTGTAATTTGTACCTGATTATATCCGGAAAAACCATCAAGAAATGAATAACATTCGTGGCCTGCTACTGCGTCTAAGATACTATCTGTAAATGGTAAAGGAAAGTAATCCTTCTTTGTAGCAGCATTCAACTTTCGAAAATCTTCGCAAATTTGGACTTTCCCGTTCTTCTTGGGAACCATAACTATCGGTGAAACCCATTCACTATGTGGTACAGGATATATAAATCCCACCTACAGAAGCTTATCCAATTCTTCCTTTACCATCAATGAATATTTAGGATTCAGTCAATGTTGCCTTTGTCGTACTGGTGTAGCCGTGTCCTCCAATTTTATTCGATGCTCACAAACTTCACCTGGAATACCCTTCAAATCTTTATAAGACCAAGCAAAAGCTGATTTATGTTTTATAAAATAATCTGTCCAAAGCTCTTTAGTTTTACCCGTTATACCATCATAAATTTGAATCAATTTGGGATTATCCTTTGTGCCTAGATTTATTGATTGATACTTTGGTCCATTAAGAGCTTCAGCGATAATCTTTTGCTCTGTTTTGGGATCTTTCATAAACTTCGATAAATTGGAGCTTTCTAATTCGGGATCTATAGCACTAACTTGATTAACATCTCTTCGCTGCATCCAGTGTGCAATCATATGATCTGAATCATCAATAACGTCTGGACGAACAAAATATTCTCCTGGTCCTCCACAATGGTAAATATTCTTATTTTGTACTGCAACTTCCCGTGCCTCGACAGCCTTTGATTTGGAAACAACCACTTCTTTTTCCGTATACTTTTGTTCGCAGTTCGATGTATATTCTGAACTGGTAATTTGAGTTTCTCCGTGATACTGGACAGGATACATTTGGAGCACTATTTTATCCTTACCCTTTCCAATTGTTAGAGTTCCACGACCCCAATCGTTCCGAGCTTCAGCTTGATATAGCCACGGTCGACCCAACAAAATTAGATATGAGAATACTGTGCTTTGTAATCGGAATACAATATAATCAATTGTGTATGTAATCCCCACAACAATTGTATCAATTACTCGTAAAGTACCCATAGGTCCGACTCGACTTGAATCTGTCATTCGCAAAACAACTGTAGTTGGCATTAATTGGTCCAATCCGAATTCTTCCATTGTATCCACATTCATGAGGTTAACGATAGCCCCGCCATCCACTTGTACACCCTGAATTAATACTCCATCAATTGATACATCAATAGTCGGCGCGCATGGATCCGGATTCAAACTTACTTCACGAATTTTTTTTTGACGAGTTCTTCGTCGAATCAAAGAAGAGTTTAAGGTGTTACGGCATTCTGGTCCTACTGCCAATAATTGTTTTATTGTGATTGTTGGTTGAATTGAACCTAAATCCTTCAGAATATCATAGGGTTCCATATTGGTCATGATTCCCAATGTCTTTTTTTTCTTACGGATTTCGGATCCCGGTCCCCATATATTGGTACTTCCAATATCAGGAATTGGTACTTCCTCGATTTCTGGTTGCAACTGCTCCTTGAAAATTGGATCCTTTAATTGGTGCAACTGTCCACCGTATTGGTGTAATATTGGTAATTGTGAAATTGATAGACGCACCAATATATTGGTCGAATTGGGTTGTGACGGTGACGCTTCGTCCAATAATGGAGCAGATTTTGGTATTAGTTTGTTGACCGAGGCTGGTATCGATTTCTCCAATATTTGAATTGATTCTTTGCCTTTTTGCTGATTTCTTGTCAATACTGCGTGAATCGCTTCGACCCGATGTACCGGTGATTCATATGGTTTGTTTGTTTCTTTTATAATTTGCACTGTTGATATCATGTGCTGGTCCCTACTATTTGGATTAAAAGGCACATTACATTGGTAGTGGTAATGACCAGATTGCTTACAATTTGTGCAAAGAGGTACGTATTCTTCGATAAATCTTGGGTTGTTGCAATCACTTGCATAATGACTCAATTGGCGGCATCGAAAACAACAAACTGGTTTTCTTCCTATCCTGTCAGGTACATTGGGAGTCTCCGTCGGGACATACCTTCCAGGTCGGTTCCATGTTGGTGCAGTAAAGGATCCAGGTTGACTAGTTGTCGCCATTGCTGAATTGGTCTGTTGTATTGGCATCGATGGTTGATTTCCCATTTGATTTTGGCCACCATTCTGCATATTGGTCCCGTAGGGCTGATTATAGTTAGGATTTTGGAAATTTCCAAAACCACGATTCACTCTATTATTTCTATTTCCATTCCATCCACCCATATTTCCTGTTTGCACTTGATTTACATACCATACAGTTGGTTGTATCATTGTTTGTTGTCATGGTAAGTACCAACAATTGGCAGTGTTATGCTTTCCTCCACAATACATACACTGTCCCATCTTCTGATGAGGCGAGGGACATTCCGTATCAAAGTGTCCCTGCCCTTTATAGTTGTTACACCATACATTAGGTCTCATATTAGAAGGTTTATGCCTTTTCTCTTTATCTTTAGTCATATGCACGGCTAATTCTTCCATTTTCTTTGTTAGATTTAACAATAGAGCTTCGTTAGAATCGTTAATTGTTGCATTCATCGGTACTTCAGGTTGTCGATATGCCATCGGTGAAGGATAAGTTGCCACGGGTGGTATCGCCTGCAAAGGAGTGGCATTAACTACTCCTTGAGAATTGAGATTTTCCATACTAGGCGCAATCATTCGTGGGTAGCTCCCTATCATTGTATTGGTCATTGGAACTTGATTTCCTACACTAGGAATCATTGTGGTTTCCACCATCAACAGTTGATCATAATGGCACTCCTCCTACACCTTTGCACGTGCTAAGGAGGCAGCTACCGTAACTGGTTGAGACTCCTTAACAAACATCTTCAATTCTGGGGGATGCAACCCATTCACTATTATTGACAATATAAACGCGTCTGGCATTTGATTGTTTGGCCATTTACGTAATATATCTACAACTCGGCCATAATACGACTGCACCAATTCTCCCACAAATATTTTACTGTTCAGCAAATTTTCTCGAAGACGTTCTTCGAATCCTATTAGTCGAAAATGAGTTAAGAAAGCATTTTTCAATGCTTCCCAATTAGGAAATTGTCCCACTAGTTGTCGAATATACCATTCAAACACTATATCCTTTAAGGTCGCTGGCAGCCATCGCAGCCAGACATCTTCAGTTCTGCCATTATTCGCTACACACGCTGTCAAAAATTCGGACAGGTGTTGATCGGGATCAGAACCCGGCCATCCATTAAACGTGGATAATGGAACCACGCTGGTGGTGCAATCTCTAATTGCTCCCATCTGTACCGCTATTGGCACTGCGGGTGCTTCTTCTGCCATTGATGCTTGCGCTGGTCTTCTTGCTATATTAATATGAATTCTTCTTTTTGTTCCAATTTGATATTTGCTCACTCTTCTTTCTTGTAAACTATCACTATTATTCAATTCTTCTGTACTTAAACTTCTTATAATTATTGAACTTGACTCTGACGCTTCGTTACTCGCGGTATCCCCTACAAGCGCTCGCGATAATTTCTCCAATGGTATATAATGGTGTAATATTGTACTTCTTTCAAAACTTGGATATGCTCGAATACTCACACATGCATGCAGCCACGGCTTTATCCAACTCCATCGACGTTTCTTACGTTGAATCCCTTCTTGTTGTTGTCGTAATAAATTTCTGAAATAAAATCGCTCCTGTCTTTCCTTTACTTGTTGATTCCTTCTGTGATTATCATAGTCGTAATCACCGTTCATACTCCTTCGATCTCGTCTTTTGTACCATCAATTCTTTAACATTTCATACTGTTGTCAATCCCCGGCAGCGGTGTCGTGTTGTAACACGAGTATACAGTGAAAATAAAAAGAAAGGGGAATTTTATTAATATTCAGTTACCTCAAATATTGGGAGCATCAACCAACTCCAGTACAAATACTGAGTGGTCAGGTTCAGTCACTCCGTTATAGTCAGCCGGGGCATACTGAAATGCTCCATTCGATTCCAATAACGGGAGTCAGCAGGAAGAGAAGGACCAATTCACATGACGGGTTCGAGGAGCCAATTGGATCCAATTTCGATAATCCAATCCGGGTCCTCTTATCCAATATGAGACCTGAATTGGCCGGTCAACCCAATGCAGTCTAATTACGAGAAATCTAGGTCTTACTACGGATCTTAGCCAATCTGACGCGAGGACCAATTTGACCCAATTACGGGAACATCCAGGTTACTACGGGCATCTTTCCCAATATAGCACCTGAATTGGTCGGGCGACTCAATGTGGTCCGGATTACGGAGTTTGATTCTATTTCAGGCTGTCCTGTTCTCTGTGCCGTTTCAGGGAACGTTGTTTTCGGTAAATGGATTTCTTAAAGGTAAAAACGGAGGAAAAAGCTTGACGGCGAGAGCCAATTTCGGATCCAAGCTTGAGGTGGGAGCCGATTCCGGATCTAAGATGGAAGATTGAAGAAATTCAGAAGATAAGGTTAGGGGGGGATATAGTTTTGAGGGGGGAGGTTTTTTTTTCGGGAGAATCAAGGGGGGAGCGAGTTTTCAAGCTTTTGCAAGGTTACTAGTTCGGTTTTCATTGGAGGTTTTTGGAAGATCAAGGGAATAAGAGAGAGGAGCTTCATGCTTCGGATCGGGGAAGGAAAGACATAGAATTTGGATTTTTCTTCTTCGTAGAGTTTTGGAAATACTAAGGCAATCGTTGCTGAAGTCAGTGTTGTAATGGTGAATCGGGATTTTTAAATGAAGTGGGTTTGAATACTCTTGACTGTTTTGTAAAATGGAGTTACGTCTGTAATTGAAGGATTAAAGGGGTGTCTATAGGATTGAGTATGCGGAGTGAATGAAATTTATTGGGTTAATCTAACAAGATAGTCAGTGGATACAAGATCGTAAGTACAAAGGGGTATTGAAGATTAATAGTTTGGGTTGTTCGGGGTCCTCTGTAACGTCTAGAGACCTACCGGCTGGGGCAAAAAAAAAGACTTCGACAAGCAGTCGAAGGGCATCAGTAAAGATTTATGGTATATTCTTGCAGTCATTTATATTCCAGCAGTAAAAATTGATAGACTGCTTGACTATCGGCGGATCTCCATACTACCTTCTACAGCCAGACGCCCGACGCGTTCTCGAGCAGGAAAGCACGTAATACGACATAAGTGGTGAACCCGACGTGAAAGCTTGAGGTAGAAGGTATTGGATTTCGGTTGATTTTATCTTTATTTTTATGGAAAACGAAAATAAAAATTTTGAAGGATTTTTGGGAGGAGTTTCTGGTGGGGAGTCTTCTAAAGGACAAGGTATGCACATGGATCCGTCTATTGCTAGTTTGTTTCAAGCCTTCTCATTGTCAATGTAGCAACAGCAAAGCAATGATCGAAAGGAAGCTTTGGCAACCAAAGCATTGCAAGTAGTGGTCAATAAAATTGATCAATTTGATGGGAGGAATATTTCAAGGTATTTAAGATGTTATGTTCGTGAAATGGAATTAAATCGGGTTTCTGAGAAGAAAATGGTTGCACTATTTGGACTTGCCACGATACTAGAGATAAGGGACCACATTACATCGATTACGGATCGTTGTAGGAATGCATGGGAGGATTTTTCACATGCATTGAAAGACGAATATTTCTTGGAAGATGCTGATCGAGTTACTAAGAAGCTGTTTCTGGGATGGATTGAACGGCCCAATAAGAATTTGCAAGCAACAGAGCTACTAAGGGAATTTGAGAGGCAGTACTCTCAATTATCGAAGGTAGAAAAATTGACATTGGAGCTGAACAAATTTGATCTATTTCTTCAAGCTGCTGATGGAGAATTGCAAGAGAAATTAGAACCCCTTCTTGAAGACAAAGAAGAAGATGAAGGATTGATAACGAAGTGGAAGAACGTTAAAGATGCGGTGGGGTTGCTCACAAAAAAAGAAAGGAGGAAGGATAGGAGCAATATTCCAAAAACAGTACAAGCACCCAAAGCTCTAGTACGTACAACACCATCGACAATGCCTACAGTTCAACCTTCGACATCCTTGTCAAAGAAAGCAGATATGGGTATAGAAGAAATTATACGAGGAATGCGAGATCTTCAAATCAAATTGGCAAGACTTAAAGAGAATACTTCTATAAACAATTCGAAGAATGTTTCAAAACAAGAATATGTACAAAAATGCATTTGGTGTGATGATGCTTCACACACTAGAAAAGATTGCAATGAATTTAATAATATGATACGTCAGGGAATTATTTGCTGGAAAGATGGGAAGATAGCATTGAAAGATAGGAAGGATCTTCTTCAAACCAATTTTGGCAAGAGAGGAATGAGAGCATTGGTTGAAGATTACCTAAAAGAGCATGAAACAGCAACACGAGAAAGTGCAAGTTATGGTGCTAGAGTAGATGATGAAATTGGTGGAAGTACGGAAACTAGTGAGTTTTGGGATTCTGCCGTTTCTATAATGCAAGAAAGGAAATTACCTCGAGAAGCGTTATCGAGAACTGCAGCTACAATACGAGGAAGAACAGGTTGGGAGGATCCTGTTGAGTCTCTTTCAGTTCATGCATATATTGCTAAGAGCCAACATGAAGCTTTGATGGAAGAAAAAAGACGAGGAAATTTTGATGATACTAGAGAAGGAAATTCTTTTAAGAGGCAAACTCGAGGAGACAAGGCTCGGGAGGCAGCTTCACAAGAATTGCCTGTAAAGGATACCTCAGCATCATTGGGAGAAAAAACAATGGAGACAAAAGATAAGGGCAAATCAATTACTTATAAGCTACTTTCTGATATTGAAGCGGCAACAAATTTGAAAAGGGTGTTGGAAGAACGTATATTAAACGCTAAGGTGGAATTCACTTTGAAAGAAGTCTTGGGAATTGCAAAGAACGAGTTTCATGATGTTATCATTGACAGCATTAAGCGAAAGAGGCAATTAATGAGCGAAACTTGAATGAGTCATGCTATTGATGCAAGAATATGTAGAGATGAAGAAAAAGTTGATATTGGTTACAAGCAACCAACAAATGAAAAGAATGGGTATAATCAGCGAGTACGTTTCGAAGATTCTAGTGACAAGGAAATGGAAACTTTGAGCCATTATACTCGAAAGCATTGGGCAAGGGCAACTACTGAGGTATGGGTGAAGGTAGGAGATATAGAAGAACCAATAGTTGCTTTAGTCGACCATGGTTCTGAAATAAATCTCATGTCTAAAGATCTTTATAAGAAGCAAAAATGGCCAATTGATATGGAATATGGATGGACAATACGAGCAGCTAATAACACATGGGGCGAATTATATGGAGCTTGTCCAGATGTCAAAATTCGGATTGGGGATGTTGCGACGGAGCAACATTTCTTCGTTCAAGATACAACGACTTATCCGTTGATTTTAGGACAACCTTATATCACGGCAACACGGATGGAAACAAAGGTACTTGACGATGGTTTTGCTTATGCAAGGGTACGGAGCGAAGATGGGAGGAAAGCTGTACAATTTCTAACAGTACCTCCTAACCATGAACGGAATCGAGATAGGTTGAGGGAGAAACAATTGCCAAAGATTGTTGAAAGATTTAAGGATTTTGGGGAGGTACCACTGTAAAGCGAGATTATGGAGGTACAAAAGAGGAGGTACTCTCGCGAGATGAAGGTGCCTTTGATGCGAGTTTTATTGGTATATTGGAGAATGGAAATATTATGTATAAGAAAGTTGATGATTTTAAAAGAAAAGAAAGAAAAAGATTATATGATATTGAAGGACAATTACGCAAGATAGGTACATTGCAAGATGATGAGAGGATTTTGGGTGTTTATGAAGAAAATGGGCTGGAAGATTCATTGGAATTGATTACATCTATTGGGTTAGGGGATAATGATAAGATTGTTGAGATTCATTCGAGAGAGGTTTATACCATGCTTGAATCTTTTCAAGCACCAGAAGTCACTGTAGAGACGAGATATAAAACGACAGATAAGAAGGTAAAGCCTGTTGCTAGACCATTACCAGAAGATTCTAAAGAACAAATGGGAGAAGCATCAAAAGAAGCAAGTTTAAGAGATCCAATGAGTATTGGACATCAGTTTACTAAAGAGACTTTTGAAGAATTGAAGATTGGTTCTGATGGTTCTTTATTGCCGAAGGAAATTACTTGCTTCAAAAAGATGTTGGCTAAACAAGGTAGATCGTTTGCCTTCGAATCTCATGAAATTGGGTGTGTGGATCCAAATATTATAACACCTATGGTTATCTTCAGTGTACCGCATGTACCTTGGAATCTAAGACCGATTCCAGTACCGAGGACACATTTACCTAAATTGGTCGAACTATTGAAAGAAAAGATAAAGATAAAAATATTAGAACCTTCATTTGCGCCGTATTCTAGTCGATGGTTTACGGTACCTAAGAAGAATGGGTCACTACGGTTTATTCAAGATATGCAGCCGGAGAATGCTGTAACTGTCAGGAATGCAGGAATTGGACCTATTGTGGATGAATTTGCTGAGGGGTTTGCTGGAAGGGCGATCTATTCAATGGATGATTTGTATTCAGGTTATGATCAATTTCAACTTGCCGAAGGAAGTAGAGATATGACAACGATGAGGACACTGCTTGAATTGGTTAGAATGTGCACTCTTCCTCAAGGCGCGACCAACTCGGTTGCGCATATGATGAATGGAATGAATAAGGTATTGAGAGATTTTATTCCGGAAAAGACTATGCCTTTTCTGGATGATGTTCCTATAAAAGGGTGCAGAGAAGGAGACAAGGATGAAACTTTAGATACGAGGGAGTGTCGCAGATATGTTGTTGATCATATACAAGATTGTGAAAATATTTTAACTCAGCTTGAAGAAGTTCATCTTACATTATCAGGTATGAAGTCCGTATTTGGAGTGCGAGAGGTTGTAATTGTTGGACATTTATGCGGATCTTACGGAAGAAAACTAGATCCGACTAAAGTTGATGCAATTGGAAGGATGAAAGAGGATTGTGGTTCTTTAACAGAGGTTCGCAGGTTTTTGGGTGCATGTGTATTTTATCGAATCTGGATCCCTCATTTTGCTCACATAGCGGATCCATTATATGAACTGTTACGCAAGGGTTACCGATTTGAATGGAAAGAAAGGCATATTAAAGCAATGCAAAGATTGAAGAAATTATTGATGTCACCTCCTATATTGAGGAAGGTTGATTATAAGTGCAATAGACCAATGATTCTTACTGTAGACGCTAGTCCAATTGCCGTTGGATGTGCGGTGGGTCAAGATGATTCGAATCGAAGTAGATTTGCAGTTCGATTTGGGGCTAAAGTTTTAAGTATTCATCAGCGTGCATATTCGCAAGTCAAAAGAGAACTTTGGGGAATCGTTTCAGCTATGAAAGCTGAAAAGGACTATTTGATTGGGGCAGTAGTACTAATTGAAACAGATTGCTTGCCATTGCTTGGAATGATTATTAACTGTTCAATGCCAGATATTGCAATGTTGAGATGGATTGCTTATATTAAATCACTAAATCCAGAATTTAAGCATATCACTGGAAAGGACAATTTAGTAGCAGACCTGCTATCTCGAGCAAGATACGAGAGGGAGGACGAAATGGTTGAAGACATTGATGATGTCGGATTGAAATTCTATTCAATATCGAATCTCAACAGAGAAGACAAGCTATTTCTTGAAGAATCTTATGAAGGAGAATTATTGAATATTGGTCATTATTTGAATACCTTGTCTAAGCAGGGGAATTGGTCTACAGAAAGATTCAATCAAATAAGAAAAAAAACATATGGATTTTTACTTCGAGATGGATTCTTATGGAAGAGACCGAAGGAAGGAATTGGGATGCCACAACGAGTGATAGGCAAAAGGGAAGAAAAACTAAAATTATTAAAGGAGTTTCATGATAGTTTATGGGCAGGGCATAGAGGAATCTGGGCTACTTTTGCTAAACTCAAGGAACGATATTGGTGGAAAAATATGTATCGAGATGTGCTCTCATTTGTAGAGTCATGTGAAATCTGTCAATCGTATTCTAATATCCGACATCGAGATGGTCTTCATCCTACGTATCCTCTGGCTATTCATTTTAAATGGGTTGTTGATTTGGTTATTATGCCGGTTGGGTTATGGCAGATGAGATATTTGGTTTTAGCTCGTGAAGATTTATCAAATCAAGTAGAAGGAAGAGCATTGAGGACAAAATCTACAGAGGGGATTTGTAGGTTTTTGCTTGAAGATGTCATTTGCCGCTACGGATGCGTAGGAAAAATCACTGCAGATCGTGGAGAATTAAATGCACAAGAAGCTCGTAAGTTCTTTGAAAGATGTGGAGTTAAACTATCACTGACTACTACTTATAATCCGGAAGGGAATGCAAAAAGCGAATGCGGTCACCTACCGATTGTGAAAGCATTGGTTAAAGCTTGTAATGGGAAAGTTAAAGAGTGGCCACAGCTTTTGTCATTTGCATTATGGGCTGATCGAACAACACATAGTTCGGTGACAGGATATATGCCAGTAGAACTTATGACAGGTCAAAAATCAATTATGCCGATTGAAGAAAAGGTACTTACTTGGAGTATGCTACCATGGGAAGATGGATTGACAAGAGAAGAACTTCTGGCTATTAGGATTCGACAATTGGAGCAAAGAACGGAAGATGTCCAGATAGCATTGGAAAGGTTAAAAAGAGCAAGGTTACAAAACAAGGCGCGATTCGATAAGCAACATTGATTGAGACCAAAAGCAATCGAGGAAGGTGACTGGGTACTTGTTTATGACAATAGTCTGGATAATCAACAAAGTACTTTGCGGAAATTTTCAAAACGTTGGTTTGGACCATATGTTATAACAACTGTTCATGATAATGCGACTTACTCATTACGGGAGTTAGATGGTACAAAATTGAAAATACCAATTGCAGGGAAGCGAGTAAAAATATTTAAACGAAGGCACGCAGAGATGAATATGAAAGACCTTAATGAAGGTACAGAGATTCTGCAGCAAGAAGATGAAAGTGATATGAATAATGAAGGTGACGAAGACGAACTGGACAAAGACGTAGGGGATATATTCTGAATCAAATAGCAATTGGGTAAATTGGTGCATATCGGAGGATGCATAGGTTCAGAGGGGGTAAATGTCGTGTTGTAACACAAGTATACAATGAAAATAAAAAGAAAGGGGAATTTTATTAATATTCAGTTACCTCGAATATTGGGAGCATCAACCAATTCCAGTACAAATACTGAGTGGTCAGGTTCAGTCACTCCGTTACAGTCAGCCGGGGCATACTGAAATGCTCCATTCGATTCCAATAACGGGAGTCAGCAGGAAGAGAAGGACCAATTCACACGACGGATTCGAGGAGCCAATTGGATCCAATTTCGATAATCCAATCCGGGTCCTCTTATCCAATATGAGACCTGAATTGGCCGGTCAACCTAATACAGTCTAATTACGAGAAATCCAGGTCTTACTACGGGTCTTAGCCAATCTGACGCGAGGACCAATTTGACCCAATTACGGGAACATCCAGGTTACTACGGGCATCTTTCCCAATATAGCACCTGAATTGGTCGGGCGACTCAATGTGGTCCCGATTACGGGGTTCGATTCTGTTTCAGGCTGTCGTGTTCTCTGTGCCGTTTCAGGGAACGTTGTTTTCGGTAAATGGATTTCTTAAAGGTAAAAACGGAGGAAAAAGCTTGACGGCGAGAGCCAATTTCGGATCCAAGCTTGAGGTGGGAGCCAATTCCGGATCTAAGATGAAAGATTGAAGAAATTCAGAGGATAAGGTTAGGGGGGGATATAGTTTTGAGGGGGGATGTTTTTTTTTCAGGGGAATCAAGGGGGGAGCGAGTTTTCAAGCTTTTGCAAGGTTACTAGTTCGGTTTTCATTGGAGGTTTTTGGAAGATCAAGGGAATAAGAGAGAGGAGCTTCATGCTTCGGATCGGGGAAGGAAAGACATAGAATTTGGATTTTTCTTCTTCGTAGAGTTTTGGGAAGACTAAGGCAATCGCTGCTGAAGTCAATGTTGTAATGGTGAATCGGGATTTTTAAATGAAGTGGGTTTGAATACTCTTGACTGTTTTGTAAAATCGAGTTACGTCTGTGATTGAAGGATTAAAGGGGTGTCTATAGGATTGAGTATGCGAAGTGAATGAAATTTATTGGGTTAATCTAACAGGACAGTCAGTGGATACAAGATCGTAAGTACAAAGGGGTATTGAAGATTAATAGTTTGGGTTGTTCGGGGTTCTCTGTAACGTCTAGAGACCTACCGGCTGGGGCAAAAAAAAAGACTTCGATAAGCAGTCGAAGGGCATCAGTAAAGATTTACGGTGTATTCTTGCAGTCGTTTATATTCCAGCAGTAAAAACTGATAGACTGCTTGACTATCGGCGGATCTCCATACTACCTTCTACAGCCAGACGCCCGACGCGTTCTCAAGCAGGAAAGCACATAATACGACAGCGGCGCCAAAAATGTAATCGTCGTTTGACTCGAACTCAAAACACCAAGATATTTGATCAATATAGGTGGGTTCGATCTCGGGGAAAGACTCGTTGTATGAATTGGATATGTTATGTCACAATTGATTATGTATTAATTATCTAAAACTTCTAAAGTTCTCTTCCTCATCTCAATTCAATCCCTTCACAATCTCTGTAATCGTTCACTGCCCTGTAGCTACTCAATATCACTGACATTCCTGACATCTACAGGATGCTTAATCTCTTTCCATAGTACTTCAATTCTCAATTCCTTTACTTTTACTCAATCTTCCAGTGCTACTATCACAATGCAATAATCTCTATTATCACAATCACACTTTCTTTCTCCAAATTTATGTAATTCGAATTTATAATTTTCAATATCTCAATCACAGTTTCAGCAATCCTTTTCTTAAATCCAATACTAAAGAAAAATACAAAAGCAAAGAAAACAAAAGGATAGCTCCAAGCTTTACCCTGGCTCACGACTATCACAGTCTGGCCCCCATTCTTTCTTCCTCAACCTCTTTATCCTACCAAAATATGAATCGTCATTCAACAGATTCCACAGGTTGTGAAATTTTGGCTTCTTAACCACATATGTTCCTAACTTCCTACTATTAACAACTAATCGAACTAACCATTCATCTAAATCCCAACATTACTACTATTTAACCGATAACGAACCAGAAAAGTCATTTATACATTCTATAGACATGTTTAAACCTACTGGTAGGTACTTATAGCCTTAGTATTGCCACAATTTTTACCCATATTGTTTTTATCCAATTACATTTTTAAAAATTATTACACAAGAGTTCCAAATAATCTTTATAACCTAAACCTTCTAAAATTGACTCAAATTTGTCTTAGATTTATTAACAACACCATTGACATATTTTATTTTTTCACTATTCAAACCATCAATGATGCAATCAACTTCAAGTCTTCTAATTCTTCTTCTTCCTTTGTTTGTTGTGTAACTGATGATTTAGAGAGGATGGCATATTTGCCTACTAAGTATTGATTCAATAGAAGTTGTGCTTCGATACAACTTGGACCAAGAAGACAAATATGCTAAAGCATTACAATCACCTTCAAAACAAGGTCAACATCCAATAGTGCAACAAATTTATCTAAATCTTGACTCTTGATGAAGAATATTCTATAAATATTATTGAAAGAATTGTAGTGAAAATATTTACCTCAATATTTGAATTTGTTTCTTGGTTGGAACTTCAAAGGTATTATTATAGGAAACAAAATCACTTCTATATATTCTTACTTAGATATCAAATACTTTTTTAGAAAGAATATACTACAATAACTATGGATATAATACCTTTAAGCTTAAACAACTAGATATGGAGCCCATATTTATTTGACTCCCTTTTATATTAAATATTATTTTTTTGGCAACAATTTTAATTGTGCTCAAGAAGATTACTTGTAAATATATTTAATGGTATATAATAAAAAATACATCAATTAAAGCATGATTGTAGAAAAATACCTTTATATTAAATTATGCCATCTCAATCGCAATATATTCACCAACAATTCTATTCGTCCATTCTTTACTTTGTATATTTGTCATTATTGTCAAGGACATACATTAGGAAGTTGTAGAAGATTCTAGAAGATTTTAGAGAAGCTTTGTAGTTTGTAGAAGCTACTTGAGAAGTTTTCAAGCTCATGGAAGCTGCTTGAGAATCTTCCTAGCTTGTAGTATATATAGGAGCCAAGACTGAGGGGATCCTTAGTCTCGACAATACACCTCTTGGAGCTCTAGCTCACCTCTCTAGTATTGTTCTTGTACTCATCTGATTAATCTAGTTCTTGTCAATTCTTCTTGAGCTTTTTGTTTAGTTTTTCAATCAATATTCTAAATTTATGATACTTTGTCAAGACTACATTCATCTTTCATATCAGAGCTAGTTCTTTCTTGTTAGATTGTAGATTATCCCTTTGCTTGAAGGTGCTGGCATTTTAGAAGTTATGAATTATCCTTCTCTAAACCAATACTTTCTTCTTATAGAGTCATTTCTTTTCTTCTCTTAGAATGGCCGGAGGTCAAGATATTAGTATGATTGAAAGTTTAGAGTGCAAGTTGGACGCCATTATGAATGTTCTTGCTACATTATCACAAAGAACTATAGAAATTGAAGGAATCATTGCAAGACTTTATAATGATGGAGCATCCGAGATGGCACAATCGAGGATTCACCAGCCTCAAGCTTCAACACTAAGAGAAGCAACCTTGCCTCTTGTTCAACAAAGACCATTGGTCTTACAAAGAAAAGAGCCCCAAATTAGCCTCCAGACAAGTTTGATGCTATGCATTCCAAGTTTTGAGGTTTTCTCAATCAAATTAGATTGATAATAGCTTTACAATCCAAATGCTATCCAACGGAGGAGTCACGTGTTGAATTAGTTGGAACTTTGTTCATGGAGTAAGCTCTATCATGGTTTGCTCCTTTGTTTGAGAAAAGATCATCAATTTTGAACAACTTCAAAACTTTTTTGGAGGCATTTACAGAAGCATTTGGCAAACATGATAAGACGCAATGGACTACAACAAAGATCTGATCGCTACGACAAGAGGCACGCTTTGCGACAGTCTACACATCAAATTTTAAACAATTAGCGTATGACATCAATTGGGACGAAGAAGCATTGATGAGTCAATTTTATTGGAGCTTAAGAGATAATGTAAAAGATTTATTATTATCTCTTTTCGATCTGTAAATGCTCAACAAAGCCATTAGCCAAGCTATGAAGTGCGATAATTACCTGTTCTAACGTCGCCAAGATCAACGCTCAAGACAACATACAGCTCATCACACTCTAACTATGTCAGTAAGCAACCTGAATTCACATTTAGAGGTGGAAGACATGCAAATTGACGCAATATGAATCAAATTCCAAACACTAGAAAAAAAAAAAAAAAAAAAAAAAAAAAAAAAAAAAAAAAAACTTATGGAGGAAGGACTATGCTTATATTGCGGTGAAGAAGGCCATAGAGCTAGAAACTACTCCATGAAGCAAAATTGGCGCATTGTTAGGACCAGCAACATATTTGTTCAGGAAAATAAGGATGCCCAGCCACAATAGGGACCGTGTGGCTAGACAATTCAATACCACAACAACAATTAGGTTCGTCTCTTTCTACTCAGCTTGTCCATTGCTTTACCATTCTTCTATCTTTTGGCCCTCAGAAACTAAAAACCTTAGTGTTATTAGATTTAAGAGTATTTGCTTATTTTAGACGAAGAATTTGCTAAGCGTCACGAGATTCCTCTAGTGTAAAAACCTAAGTCCGTTCACGTAGAAGTAATAGATGGATGACCTTTATTGTTTGGTAATGTCACCTATGAATCAAAACCTATAGAAGTGACGTTTAAAGACCATAGTAGTTATATTATTTTCAATATCAATAGAACCCCATCAAACCCTATTATTCTTGGTCTTTCTTAGTTAGAAATGTATAATCCATCCATAGATTGGAGTTTACGAAGGATGACATTTCTTATATAACATTCCAAGAGTAAGCTTGTTAGAAGATCCTGAATCAAAAAACCCTTATTTATTGGAGCAAGAGCATTTATAACATCGTCCAAGGAAGGCACAACATTTATCATTTATGTGACTCCAACTAGTGGAGAGAAGATTTTGACAGCAAATATACCAAAGCAATATAAGGATTTTGAAGACGTGTTTCAAAAGAAAAATACCAACATGCTACTAAAGCATCGATCATATGATTGTGCCATAGACTTGCAAGAAGGAAGACAACCATTTTTTGGCCCAATCTATAATTTTTCGCATACGCAGTTAGCAGGGTTATAAAAGTACATTGACAAGAATCTAGCCAAGAACTTCATTCATCATTCGAAGTCGCCAACTGAGGCACCAATCTTATTTGTGAAGAAGAAAGATGGCTCACTACGGATGTGGGTGGATTATCTTGGTCTCAACAAAGTCACAAAGAAGAATCATTATCCATTATCCTTGATATCAAGTCTTCTAGAGCAATTTGGGTGTGCAAGGATCTTTACAAACATTGATTCAAGAGGAGCTTACAACCTCATGCGAATCAAGGAAGGAGACGAATGGAAGACAGCTTTTCATACAAAGTATGGCCATTTTGAATATAATGTCATGCCTTTCGGTCTTATCAATGCTCCGATGGTCTTTCAACATATGATAAACAATATCTTTTGGAAAGACCTTAACGATTTTGTTGTCATCTACATAGATAAGATTTTGATATTTTTCAAGAATGTAGAAGAGCATGACAAACATGTTCGTCTCATCTTTGAAAAAATCCACAAGCAAGGACTTTACGCTATCAGGATAGAGAGGTTTTGCCTCAAGAAAGCATTGGGCTTCTGGCTGTCACTAATTACTCAATCAAGCTTAAAATAAGAAAACCCTAATTTTATATATATAAGTTCTCCTTTTGGAACAATTTCACCAAATACTTAAGTCTTAAATAACCAACAACACCCAAAATATGGTAGAAGTACTCTAAAACCTTGTATATCCTTGTGTGGAAATTCTCCTGAACCTCAACACCTCATAACTCTTGATCCAACCGTCCAAACAAGATCAAAATTTACATGAAGTACTGATATGTTGTTATTAATTTTTACAACAAATTTCAACTACAAATTCATTGCGGATCTTGAGATATCTTCAAAACCCTAACAGTCGCTTCAAACCCTAATCTTTATATACCCACGCGCAATTTTCTTCATAACTCACAAAAAATAAGTCCAAATGCCACGAAACTTATATAGATAGCTTTTTAACACAAATGTTTACATTCTCCCAAAGTTTGAGCCAAAATTTCGTCCGAAAATTCAAGTTATGGCTCCTAACACTACTTTGAACAAAACCGCTCACTTACTGCCTTTGATTTGAATGCTCTGTCTTTAACTCCCTATTACTCCTTCACTTAAATTCCAAATGCAAAATTTCCTTCGCAAAAGATATATGTCTTGAAGTTGTCCTTCCAGCCGCACTTTCCAATCTCCAAAAGCTTCCGTAAGACTCCTCTTAAACTCAAAAGAGTAACAGTAGGTCTCAAATTGACACCTTAACTTCAAACGGCTATAACTTATTCACCCTAACTCCAAACCCTATAAATTTTGCACAAAAATTGTAGTCAAAATCCTAAACTTTACAACCCTTGCCTCTGATTTCCTAATGACCTCTTTGAAGTCGCCGAAATCCTTATCAAGGTCGTGGGTAGGCTCCTAAAAGCCCATTGGGCATGGATTTCGACCAATGGAGATGAAGATCCTTATTTCTACCTTCATCCAACCATGCCTTGGTTTCATCCCTCCCAATTAACCTCCTATTAGTTTAAATCTTCATCTTTAGGCCCCTATCTCCTCTCAAGGCTTCATACTTAACATTAAGGTTCTATAACTTTTATATACTATAATTAAACTAAAAAAAACAAAATAAAGTTTTTTTTTATACCAACTCTTTTTAATTTAATCTATTATCTACTTTAACATACATTTAGATTTATCAACATTTAATGTATTCTAACTAATTTTTACATACTATAAGCCTTTAGACTATGACATCCCCCCCTTCCAAACCTGCACATCCTCCGATATGTGCCATGTCTTACTTCTCTCCTTCTTCTTGAAAGTGCTCCAAATCATTCATAGGTTCTCTTCCTTTACATTCTCGATCTAAATATTGAGGTAGGAATTCTTCAAGGTCTTCTATTTTGAACCACCTATCTCTTCTTTTAAAAGCCTTTATCCTCTTTCCAGCTATTGGAATTCTAATGTTAGCTCCATCTAATTTCCGTAAGGTGTATGTGGCATTATCATGGACTATGACTACCACATATGGTCCAAACCATTTTTTTGCAAATTTCTTTACAGTGCTGTGTTGATGTTCAAGGCTACTATCATAAATTAGAACCCAGACTCCAACTTCTATAGGCCTAGGCCTTAATCTATGAGTCCTGTCAAATCTTTCTTTATTTTTTAACCTTGCTTCTTTTAATCTCTCTACTGCAATCTGCAAGTCTTGAGGTAACCTTCTCAATTATTGGATTCGAAGTTCTAACAATCTTTTCTTATCAATGTTATCTTTCCAAGATAGAATTATCCATGTAAGATATGTTCTTTCAGCTGGCATCATAGATTTTTGTCCTAACATTAATTCCATGGGCATATAACCAGTGACAGTACTATGAGTAGTCCTATCAGCCCATAAAGCAAATGGAAGTAATTTAGGCCATTAAATTGACTTATCCTTACATGCCTTGACCAATGCATAAATAATAGGAGGGTGACTTCTTTCACTCTTGCCATTGGCTTCAGGATTATAAGAAGTAGTCAATTTCAAATGAACTCCATACCTGTTGAAGAATTCTCTTGCTTCAACAGCATCCAACTCTCCCTTGTTAGCTCTCATCCTAACAATGCTTCCATATGTGCTAAAGATATCTTCCAATATAAACCTACATACCGCTTCTGTGGTCTTGGTTCTCAAAGCCCTCCCTTCAACATAATTTGATAGCTCCTCTCTATTGATGTCAAGAAATCACCCCCTCCAATCTTCAGCTTAAATAATGATTCTTGAGTAAATTGATGTCTAATTTTGCGCCTTTTCCTTAAACTTGGCTCCATAATTGCTTCTTTGATATGCTCTATAGTATCCACTGGTAACTGGGTAGCTACAGGTTTAATCTTTTTAGCTACAATTTTATGTTTAGTTTATACTTTAGCCTCTTGTTTCAACCCATAGCTTGTAGGAAGTCTACCATTTGCTACTATCTTTTCTAACTCCTTATAAGTTTTTCTAGAGTGTAACTCTACAATAGCATCTCTATCCATACTTACAGCCAAATCCTCCAAAACCTCTATCAAATCCTCTTCAAAACCCACTTCTTCTATCATTCCAACTATGGCTTCATCACTTGAAACTAAACCCACTCTTTTTAAGTTTTTTTCTTATTTCTTCACCCTTCTTTTATTTACAAAATTCAAATCTTTTATCTTTTGAAGACTCACAAATCCATTACTAGTCTAGTTTAAAAATCCAAAACTCATATTATCTACACTGAGATTTATAGATGATTCATTTGCACCCATGTGTCCCCATCCTACAGAGGTGCTCTCTAGAAATCCACAAAATTGTTTCCTGGCTCCAAAGGCATCCCTCTTAATTGCTCCCTGTGCCTCTCATGAATAGATTTCACAGTAATAAATTGCATAGCTTTTTTTCTATTCCAACTACGAATCCTGGCATAATGTGAACCATCATCCAAGACTCTAGTCTCCATTCTAGCAGCAGTAATATAGGGCTCACCAAGTATTACCAGATATGTAGTAGAATTTTGTACGAAGAAATTTTGCTCCACCTCCACATCTCCAATCTTGGTCTTTATAGCTCGACAAGCTCCATATAAATCACCTTGTTGATTATTTGCTGCTCTAATTATCCAACCATGGTTGATGTCAATTGGCCATTTATTCTTCTCATATATCCGCCTTGACATAATATTGATTTCAGATCCATGATCAACTAAAGCCAAAGTTGGATCTTGAGAATCTATCAACCTCACATATGCCTCTGTAGTAGCTCTAGTCCAATAAGGAACTGAATAGCTATTATTTCCCATTCCATCATTATCACATTTAGAACAAGTGTTTACACATGTTTTTTATACAATCTCTTTTTTCACAGTAGATTCCTCAGATGCGTATTCCACTTAATGCTCTTTTATAACCCCAACTTGTTTAAGTGAATCCTTGTCTTCCATATCAATCTTACTTCCAACTTTTGGCATTGCAAATTGTGCAAATACCTGCCCTATCTCTTCTTCTTCATTCACAGTTACCCGAGTATCCAATGCTTCCACCATAATAGCTTCAGTTGTCATCTGCCTCTTTCTCTTTATCACATTGATAATCAGCTCATGGAAATCCCTCTTGGCAATACCAAGAGCCTCTCTTAGAGTGAAATCAATCTTTGCATCTAAGATCTTCTCCTCTAAAATACTCTTCATATCTATTGATGACTCTATATCAGATTGAAGCTTATAGGTAGGAGTTTTACCTTTAGCTTTGTTAGAATCATCCTTCTCCTTCATTTTGTCTTTCTCCCATCACTCTTTTGGTAATGGTGTGTCTTTAGGATGAGTAGAAGAAGGCACCTTCTCAAGATTTTGATCCTCTTGAGCTTCTTTATTTCTTGTAGACCTCTTCTTGCTTGTTGGCTCACCAACATCTTCTTCACGAATAGCTCTAATTCTTTTTTCTTCAACCATAGCATCATACAAATCATCATCATATTTGCCTTTACACAAAAAAACTTTAATGCTAATGATATCAACTGGATCATTCCATTCAGTTATCTTTCTGATAGCATCAGCTCCCCTGATCATGGCTTCAATGCTTGGTGAAGAATTAGCCTTAATTATCTTTTGTTCAACCGTAATAGAATAAGCTTCAACTTCCTTTCTTTTTATGGCATTATTCTTTGATGTTTGATCTTCTATTAATTTTTTCATGCCATCCTTTCTAAAATTGGTCTTTAAAGGCTCATCTGATCCTGTGAGTCTTATCCTACCCTCCTTGAAATATACAATACCATCTTTCATTGCAGCCTTATAGCTATCACAATCACCACACTGTTGTATTACGTGCTTTCCTGCTCGAGAACGCGCTGGGCGTCTGGCTGTAGAAGGTAGTATGGAGATTTGCCGATAGTCAAGCAGTCTATCAGTTTTGACTGCTGGAATATAAACGACTGCAACAGTGTACCATAAATCTATACGGATGCTCTTCGACTGCTTGTCGAAGTTCTTTTTGCCCCAGCCGGTAGGTCTCTAGACGTTACAGAGAACCCCGAACAACCCAAACTATTAATCTTCAATACCGCTTTGTACTTACGATCTTGTATCCACTGACTATCTTGTTAGATTAATCCAATAATTTCATTCACTCCACATACTCAATCCTATAGACACCCTTTTAACTCTTCATCACAGACGTAACTCGATTTCACAAAACAGTCAAGAGTAATCAAACCCACTTCATTAAAAATCCTGATTCACCATTACAACACTGACTTCAGCAACGATTACCTCAATCTTCTCAAAATCCTATGAAGAAAAAAAACCCAATTCTTTGTCTTCTTTCCCCGCCTGAAGCATGAAGCTAGCTCCCTCCGATCCTCCAAAAAAACTCCCTCCAAAACTTATTCTCCCTCCTAACCTTATCCTCTGAATTTCTTCAATCTTCCATCTTGGATCTGAAATTGGCTCCCACTATCAGAGCTTGGATCCAAAATTAGCTCTCGCCGTCAGAGCTTTCTTCCCCATTTTTACCTTTAAGAGATCCTTTAACCGAAAAGACGTTCCTGGAACAGCACAAAGGACTTAACAGCCTGAAACGAAATCGGAGCCCGTAATCGGGACCACATTAAGTCGCACGACTAATTCAGGTCTCATAATGGGAAAGAGTCTAATAGTAAGACCCGGATGTTTCCATAATTGGATCAAATTGGTCCTTCACGTCAGATTGGCTGAGGCCCGTAGTAAGAGCTGGATTCTCCTCTAATTAGACTGTATTGGGTTGCCCGACCAATTCAGGTCTCATATTGGGTAAGAGGATCCGGATTGGATTCTTAAAATTGGATCTAATTGGCTCTTGGAACCAGGCTCACCCATCGTGTGAATTGGTCCTTTCCCTTTCTGCTGACTCCCGTTATTGGAATCGAACGGAGCATTTCAGTATGCCCTGGTTGACTGTAACGGGGTGACTGACCCTGGCCTCCAAGTATTTGCACTAGAATTGGTCGTTGCTCCCAATATTCGAGGTAACTAAACATTAATAAAAGTCCTCTTTCTTTATATTTTCACAGAATACTCGTGTTACAACACGACATCCACCCCCTCTGAACCTGTGCATCCTCCGGTATGCACCAGTTTACCCAATTGCTGTTTGATTCAGAATATATCCTCTACGTATTTGTCCAGTTCGTCTTCGTTACCTTCATTATCCAAATCACTTTCATCTTCTTGCTGCGGAATCTCTATACCTTCATTAAGGTCTTCCATATTCATCTCCGCGTGTCTTCGTTTAAATATTTTTACTCGCTTCCCTGCAATTGGTATTTTCAATTTTGTACCATCTAACTCCCGTAACGAGTGAGTCGCATTATCATGAACAGTTGTTAATACATATGGTCCAAACCAACGTTTTGAAAATTTCCGCAAAGTACTATGTTGATTATCCAGACTATTATCATAAACAAGTACCCAGTCACCTTCCTCGATTGCTTTTGGTCTCAATCGATGTTGCTTGTCGAATCGCGCCTTGTTTTGTAACCTTGTTCTTTTTAACCTTTCCAATGCTATCTGGACATCTTCCGTTCTTTGCTCCAATTGTCGAATCCTAATAGCCAGAAGTTCTTCTCTTGTCAATCCATCTTCCCATGGTAGCATACTCCAAGTAAGTATCTTTTCTTCAATCAACATAATTGGTTTTTGACCTGTCATAAGTTCTACTGGCATATATCCTGTCACCGAACTATGTGTTGTTCGATCAACCCATAATGCAAATGACAAAAGTTGTGGCCACTCTTTAACTTTCCCATTACAAGCTTTAACCAATGCTTTCACAATCGGTGGGTGACCGCGTTCGCTTTTTGCATTCCCTTCCGGATTATAAGCAGTAGTCAGTGATAGTTTAACTCCACATCTTTCAAAGAACTTACGAGCTTCTTGTGCATTTAATTCTCCACGATCTGCAGTGATTTTTCCTACGCATCCGTAGCGGCAAATGACATCTTCAAGCAAAAACCTACAAATCCCCTCTGTAGATTTTGTCCTCAATGCTCTTTCTTCTACTTGATTTGATAAATCTTCACGAGCTAAAACCAAATATCTCATCTGCCATAACCCAACTAGCATAATAACCAAATCAACAACTCATTTAAAATGAATAGCCAGAGGATACGTAGGATGAAGACCATCTCGATGTCGGATATTAGAATACGATTGACAAATTTAACATGACTCTACAAATGAGAGCACATCTCAATACATATTTTTCCATCAATATCGTTCCTTGAGTTTAGCAAAAGTAGCCCAGATTCCTCTATGCCTTGTCCATAAACTATCATGAAACTCCTTTAATAATTTTAATTTTTCTTCCTTATTGCCTATCACTCGTTGTGGCACTCCAATTCCTTTCTTCGGTCTCTTCCATAAGAATCCATCTCGAAGCAAAAATCCATATGCTTTTTTTCTTATTTTTTTAAATTTTTTTGTAGACCAATTCTCCTGCTTAGTTAAGGTATTCAAGTAATGACCAATATCCAATAATTCTCCTTCATAAGATTCTTCAAGAATTAGCTTGTCTTCTCTGTTGAGATTTGATATTGAATAGAATTTCAATCCGACGTCATCAATGTCTTCAACCATTTCGTCCTCCCTCTCGTATCTTGCTCGAGATAGCATGTCTGCTACTAAATTGTCCTTCCCACTAATATGCTTTAATTCCGGATTTAGTGACTTAATATAAGCAATCCATCTCAACATTGCAATATCTGGCATTGAACAGTTAGTAATCATTCCAAGCAATGGCAAGCAATCTGTTTCAATTACTACTACTGCCCCAATCAAATAGTCTTTTTCAGCTTTCATAGCCGAAACGACTCCCCAAAGTTCTCTTTTGACTTGCGAATATGCACGCTGACGAATACTTAAAACTTTAGTCCCAAATCGAACTGCAAATCTACTCCCATTTGAATCATCTTGACCCACAGTCCATCCAACGGCAATTGGATTAGCGTCTACAGTAAGAATCACTGGTCTATTGCACTTATAATCAACCTTCCTCAATATTGGAGGTGACATCAATAATTTCTTCAATCTTTGCATTGCCTGAATATGCCTTTCTTCCCATTTAAATCGGTAACCCTTGCGTAACAGTTCATATAATGGATCCGCTATGTGAGCAAAATGAGGGATCCAGATTCGATAAAATACACATGCACCCAAAAACCTGCGAACCTCTGTTAAAGAATCACAATCCTCTTTCATCCTTCCAATTGCATCAACTTTAGTCGGATCTGGTTTTCTTCCATAGGATCCACATAAATGTCCAACAATTACAACCTCTCGTACTCCAAATACGGACTTCATACCCGATAATGTAAGATGAACTTCTCCAAGCCGAGTTAAAATCTTTTCACAATCTTGTATATGATCAACAACATATCTGCGACACTCCTTCGTATCTAAAGTTTCATCCTTGTCTCCTTCTCTGCACCCTTTTATAGGAACATCATCCAGAAAAGGCATAGTCTTTTCCAGAATAAAATCTCTCAATACCTTATTCATCCCATTCATCATATGCGCAACTGAGTTGGTCGCGCCTTGAGGAAGAGTGCACATTCTAACCAATCCAAGTGGTGTCCTCATTGTTGTCATATCTCTACTTCCTTCGACAAGTTGAAATTGATCATAACCTGAATACAAGTCACCCATTGAATAGATCGCCATTCTAGCAATCACCTTAGCAAATTCATCCACAATAGGTCCAATTCCTGCATTCATGACAGTTACTGCATTCACCGGTTGCATATCTTGAATGAACCATAGTGACCCATTCTTCTTAAGTACCATAAACCATCGACTAGAATACGGCGCAAATGAAGGTTCCAATATTTTCATCTTTATCTTTTTCTTTACTAGTTCAACCAATTTAGGTAAATATGCCCTCGATACTGGAATCAGTCTTAGATTCCAAGGTACATGCGGTACAGTGAAGATAACCATAGGTGTTATAATATTTGGATCCACACACCTAATTTCATGAGATTCGAAAGCAAACGATCTACCTTGTTTAGCCAACATCTTTTTGAAGCAAGTAATTTCCTTCGGCAATAAAGAACCATTAGAACCAATCTTCAATTTTTCAAAAGTCTCTTTAGTAAACTGATGTCCAATACTCATTGGATCTCTTAAACTTGCTTCTTTTGATGCTTCTCCCATTTGTTCTTTAGAATCTTCTAGTAATGGTCTAGCAACAGGCTTTACCTTCTTATCTGTCGTTTTATATCTCGTCTCTACAGTGACTTCTGGTGCTTGAAAAGATTCAAGTATGGTATAAACCTCTCTTGAATGAATCTCAACAATCTTATCATTATCCCCTAATCCAATAGATGTAATCAATTCCAATGAATCTTCCAGTCCATTTTCTTCATAAACATCTAAAATCCTTTCATCATCTTACAATGTACCTAACTTGCGTAATTGTCCTTCAATATCATATAATCTTTTTCTTTCTTTTCTTTTAAAATCATCAACTTTCTTATACATAATCTTTCTATTCTCTAATATACCAATAAAACTCGCATCAAAGGCACTTTCATCTCGCGAGAGTACCTCCTCTTTTCTACCTCCCTAATCTCGCTTTACAGTGGTACCTCCCCAAAATCCTTAAATCCTTCAACAATCTTTGGCAATGGTTTTTCCCTCAACCTATCTCGATTCCGTTCATGGTTAGGAGGTACTATTAGAAATTTTACAACTTTCCTCTCATCTTCGCTCCGTACCCTTGCATAAGCAAAACTATCATCCAGTACTTTTGTTTCCATCCGTATTGCCATAATATAAGGTTGTCCTAAAATCAATGGATAAGACATTGTATCTTGAACGAAGAAATGTTGCTCCGTCGCAACATCCCCAATCCGAATTTTGACATCTGGACAAGCTCCATATAATTCGCCCCATGTGTTATTAGCTGCTCGTATTGTCCATCCATATTCCATATCAATTGGCCATTTTTGCTTCTTATAAAGATCTTTAGACATGAGATTTATTTCAGAACCATGGTCGATTAAAGCAACTATTGGTTCTTCTATATCTCCTACCTTCACCCATACCTCAGTAGTTGCCCTTGCCCAATGCTTTCGAGTATAATGGCTCAAAGTTTCCATTTCCTTGTCACTAAAATCTTCGAAACATACTCGTTGATTATATCCATTCTTTTCATTTGTTGGTTGCTTGTAACCAATATCAACTTCTTCTTCATCTCTATATATTCTTGCATCAATAGCATGACTCATTCCAGATTCGCCCATTAATTGCCTCTTTCACTTAATGCTGTCAATGATAACATCATGAAACTCGTTCTTTGCAATTTCCAAGACTTCTTTCAAAGTGAATTCCACCTTAGCGTTTAATATATGTTCTTCCAACACCCCTTTCAAATTTGTTGCCGCTTCAATGTTAGAAAGTAGCTTATAAGCAATTGATTTGCCCTTATCTTTTGTCTCCTTTGTTTTTTCTCCCAATGATGCTGAGGTATCCTTTATAGGCAATTCTTGTGAAGCTGCCTCCCGAGCCTTGTCTCCTCGAGTTTGCTTCTTAGAAGAATTTCCTTCTCTAGTATCATCAAAATTTCCTCGTCTCTTTTCTTCCATCAAAGCTTCATGTTGGCTCTTAGCAATATATGCATGAACTGAAAGAGACTCAACAGGATCCTCCCAACATGTTCTACCTCGTATTGTAGCTGCAGTCCTCAATAATGCTTCTCGAGGTAATTTCCCTTCTTGCATTGTAGAAACGGCAGAAGCCCAAAACTCACTAGTTTCCGTACTTCCACCAATTTCATCATCTACTCTAGCACCATAACTTGCACTTTCTCGTGTTGCTGTTTCATGCTCTTTTAGGTAATCTTCAACCAATGCTCTCATTCCTCCCTTGCCAAAATTGATTTGAAGAAGATCCTCTCTATTTTTTAATGCTATCTTTCCATCTTTCTAGCAAATAATTCCCTGCTGTATCATATTATTAAATTCATTGCAATCTTTTCTAGTGTGTGAAATATCATCACACCAAATGCATCTTTGTACATATCTTTGTTTTGAAACATTCTTCGAATTATTTGTAGAAGTATTTTCTTCAAGTCTTACCAATTTAATTTGAAGATCTCGCATTCCTCGTATAATTTCTTCTATCCCCATATCTGCTTTCTTTGACAAAGATGTCGAAGGTTGAACTGTAGGCATTGTTAGTGGTGTTGTACGTACTGGAGCTTTGGGTGCTTGTACTATTTTCGGAATATTGCTCCTATCCTTCCTCCTTTCTCTTTTTGTAAGCAACCCCACCGCATCTTTGACGTTCTTCCACTTCGTTGTCAATCCTTCATCTTCTTCTTTGTCTTCAAGAAGGAGTTCTAATTTCCCTTGCAATTCTCCATCAGCAACTTGAAGAAATAGATCAACTTTGTTGGACTCCAATGTCAATTTTTCTACCTTCGATAATTGAGAGTACTGCCTCTCAAATTCCCTTAGTAGCTCTGTTGCTTGCAAATTCTTATTGGGCCGTTCAATCCATCCCAGAAACAGCTTCTTAGTAACACAATCAACATCTTCCAAGAAATATTCGTCTTTCAATGCATGTGAAAAATCCTCCCATGAATTCCCATAATGATCCGTAATCGATGTAATGTGGTCTCTTATCTCCGGTATCGTGGCAAGTCCAAATAGTGCAACCATTTTCTTCTCAGAAACCCGATTTAATTCCATTTCACGAACATAACATCTTAAATACCTTGAAATATTCCTCCCATCAAATTGATCAATTTTATTGACCACTGCTTGCAATGCTTTGGTTGCAAAAGCTTCCTTTCGATCATTGCTTTGCTGTTGCTGCATTGACAATGAGAAGGCTTGAAACAAACTAGCAATAGACGGATCCATGTGCATACCTTGTCCTTTAGAAGACTCCCCACCAGAAACTCCTCCCAAAAATCCTTCAAAATTTTTATTTTCGTTTTCTATAAAATAAAGATAAAATCAACCAAAATCCAATACCTTCTACCTCAAGCTTTCACGTCGGGTTCACCACTTATGTCGTATTACGTGCTTTCTTGCTCGAGGACGCGTCGCGCGTCTTGCTGTAGAAGGTAGTATGGAGATTCGCCAATAGTCGAGCAGTCTATCAGTTTTTAACTGTTGGAATATAAATGACTGCAAGAATACACCGTAAATCTATACGGATGCCCTTCGACTGCTTGTCGAAGTCCTTTTTGTCTCAGCCGATAGGTCTCTAGACGTTACAGAGAACCCCGAACAACCCAATCTGCTAATCTCCGATACCGCTTTGTACTTACGATCTTGTATCCACTGACTATCTTGTTAGATTAACCCAATAAATTTCATTCACTCCGCATATTCAATCCTATAGACACCCTTTTAACTCTTCATCACAGACGTAACTCGATTTCACAAAATAGTCAAGAGTAATCAAACCCACTTCATTAAAAATCCTGATTCACCATTACAACACTGACTTCAGCAACGATTGCCTCAATCTTCTCAAAACCCTATGAAGAAAAAAAATCCAATTCTCTGTCTTCTTTCCCCGCCTGAAGCATGAAGCTAGCTCCCTCCGATCCTCCAAAAAAATCCCCCCCAAAACTTATTCTCCCCCCTTACCTTATCCTCTGAATTTCTTCAATCTTCCGTCTTGGATCTGAAATTGGCTCCCACCGTCAGAGCTTGGATCTGAAATTAGCTCTCGCCATCAGAGCTTTCTTCCCCATTTTTACCTTTAAGAGATCCTTTTACCGAAAGGACGTTCCTGGAACGGCACAAAGGACTTAACTGCCTGAAACGGAATCGGAGCCCGTAATCGGGACCACATTAAGTCGCACGACTAATTCAGGTCTCCTATTGGGAAAGAGTCCAATAGTAAGACCCGGATGTTTCCGTAATTGGATCAAATTGGCCCTTCGCGTCAGATTGGCTGAGGCCCGTAGTAAGAGCTGGATTCTCCTCTAATTAGACTGTATTGGGTTGCCCGACCAATTCAGGTCTCATATTGGGTTAGAAGATACGGATTGGATTCTTGAAATTGGATCCAATTGGCTCTTCGAACCAGGCTCACCCGTCGTGTGAATTGGTCCTTTCCCTTTCTGCTGACTCCCGTTATTGGAATCGAACGGAGCATTTCAATATGCCCTGGCTGACTGTAACGGGGTGACTGACCCTCGCCTCCAAGTATTTGCACTGGAATTGGTTGTTACTCCCAATATTCGAGGTAACTGAACATTAATAAAAGTCCTCTTTCTTTATATTTTCACAGTATACTCGTGTTACAACACGACAACGCTTGTGGTTTGGATTATCACACCACATACATCTTTCCACAAATCCTTTTGATCTTTCAATTATCCTTGATGAGCTTACCATTTGGGATTTCTTCAATTCAGTCATTTCCACCTTCAAATCCCGTATGCCCTTCATTAATTCTTCAAGAGTGTCATTCTTCATAGTCTTTATTCCTTTTTGAGGTGGCTCTAGATTTTGAGATGCAGGCACTGGTTCCAACCTTCATATTATACCATGAGCCTTAATCTTCTGTTGTTTAGCCAAAAGTCCCACTGTCTCTTTTACTAGCTTCCAATTATTTGTAAAACCACTCTCAGATGTCTTGTCTGTTAGGTGAAAGAGTAACTTATCTTCCAAGTGTTCATCAGCTGCTTGCAAGAATAATCCAATTTTCCTTGTTTCCAATAGCTGCCTCTCTTGTCATGGCAATTGACTAAACTTTGTTTCAAACTCCCTAATTAATTCATTTGGAGTGATTTGATTCCTAGGCCATTGCTCAATCCACTCCAAAAAAGTCACCTTGGTCATTCTTTCTGAATCTTCCTCAAAAAATTCATCTTTCAACAGTTCTTCAAATTTCTTCCATGACATAGCCTCTACATGCAACTCTTGCACTCTCTCCCTTATTTCTGGTATCACTGCCAAATCAAAGGTAGTAATCATCTTCTTTTTTGAAACTTGATGCATCTCTATTTCACATGTGTAAATCCTTAAGAACTTGGTGATATTCCTTCGATCAAACCTTCCAATCTTGTCCACCACAACTTGTAAGGCCTTAGTAGTGTTCCTATCTTCTCCATATACATGTTGCCTTTCTTCCATAAATTGAGCAAATGCCCTGAATAAATCATAGGCACCTACACCTCCTGGTAATCCAAACCCTAGATTTTTCATCCCCCATTTTAACTTATTGAGGAAATTAGTGACTTAAGGCTCTTTCAGTGGAAGCACCAAGATGTCGGGGTAGAGAGGTTTTGCCTCAAGAAAGCACTAGGCTTCTGGCTGTCACTAATTACTCAATCAAGCTTAAAATAAGAAAACCCTAATTTTATATATATAAGTTTTTCTTTTGGAATAATTTCACCAAATACTTAAGTCTTAAATAACCAACAACACCCAAAATATGGTAGAAGTACTCTAAAACCTTGTATATCCTTGTGTGGAAATTCTCCTGAACCTCAACACCTCATAACTCTTGATCCAACCGTCCAAACAAGATCAAAATTTACATGAAGTACTGATATGTTGTTATTAATTTTTACAACAAATTTCAACTACAAATTCATTGCGGATCTTGAGATATCTTCAAAACCCTAACAGTCGCTTCAAACCCTAATCTTTATATACCCACGCGCAATTTTCTTCATAACTCACAAAAAATAAGTCCAAATGCCACGAAACTTATATAGATAGCTTTTTAACACAAATGTTTACATTCTCCCAAAGTTTGAGCCAAAATTTCGTCCGAAAATTCAAGTTATGGCTCCTAACACTACTTTGAACAAAACCGCTCACTTACTGCCTTTGATTTGAATGCTCTGTCTTTAACTCCCTATTACTCCTTCACTTAAATTCCAAATGCAAAATTTCCTTCGCAAAAGATATATGTCTTGAAGTTGTCCTTCCAGCCGCACTTTCCAATCTCCAAAAGCTTCCGTAAGACTCCTCTTAAACTCAAAAGAGTAACAGTAGGTCTCAAATTGACACCTTAACTTCAAACGGCTATAACTTATTCACCCTAACTCCAAACCCTATAAAATTTGCACAAAAATTGTAGTCAAAATCCTAAACTTTACAACCCTTGCCTCTGATTTCCTAATGACCTCTTTGAAGTCGCCGAAACCCTTATCAAGGTCGCGGGCAGCCTCCTAAAAGCCCATTGGGCATGGATTTCGACCAATGGAGATGAAGATCCTTATTTCTACCTTCATCCAACCATGCCTTGGTTTCATCCCTCCCAATTAACCTCCTATTAGTTTAAATCTTCATCTTTAGGCCCCTATCTCCTCTCAAGGCTTCATACTTAACATTAAGGTTCTATAATTTTTATATACTATAATCAAACTAAAGAAAACAAAATAAAGTTTTTTTTTATACCAACTCTTTTTAATTTAATCTATTATCTACTTTAACATACATTTAGATTTATCAACATTTAATGTATTCTAACTAATTTTTACATTCTATAAGCATTTACACTATGACAACGCTAAGTTAGAGAAGTACTTATTTAACTAAACTGAGATGGAATTTTTGGAATTCATTGCAACTACGGAAGGCTTGAAAATAGACCCTAAGAAGGTGGAAGCAATTGTATCATGGGAAGTTTCAACGATGATTAGAGATGTACAATGCTTTCTTAGCTTTGCTAACTTCTATTAGATCTTCATCATGAATTATTCTCAAGTTTTTGCTCCGTTCACTCAGTTGACATGTAAAGATAAGCTTGAATGTGGACCTCTAGCAAAAAAAGCATTTCAAGATCTTAAGACGGTATTTACTATGACTCCAATCTTCATACATTCGGACTTTGCAAAGGCCTTCTATTTGGAGATCGATGCTTTAAATTTTGCTATAAGAGTTGTACTTTTGCAGATAGGCACAAACAAGAATCTTCATTTGGTGGCGTTCTACTCTCCGAAGTTTTCTACTACCGAGATCAACTATGAGATCTACGATAAAGAACTTCTTACAATAGTGTATTCTTTTCAAGAGTTGCGTCACTTTCTCAAAAGACCTGTGCTTTTGGTGATCGTAGATATGGATCACAAGAATTTGGAGTACTTCATGTCAGCTCAAGTTTTGAATTGTCGTCAAGCTCGATGAAATATGTTGATATCCAGGTTTGACTTTGTTATTACTTATCGGCCTGAAAAGTAACAAAGACTATCCGATGCATTATCAACGAGATTGTATCTAGTGCCAAAGGCTAGAGAAGCAATGTTTGATCAATAGTATACAACATTGTTGAAGTAGAAACAATTCAGGCTTTGCTCTACTATAGTGCCAATTGATGGTGATTTCTTCAAGAAAGTATGTGCTCTGACTATTAGAGATTCTGTAGCCCTCGATATCATGCAACGTGTCAATAATGACAAGTTCAAGGTGGAAGCAGATCTTTTATATTTTGAGGAACGGTTGTATATTCCAGAGGGACCAGCATGACTCCTAGTTCTCCAATCTCAACATGACTTTTCAGCTGCGGGATATTTTGGATTCAATAAGACCTTAGAACTTATTTCCCAAGATTTTTGGTGGCCCCAAATGTGGAAGGATGTCAAGGATTTTTTCCTCTCATGTGATATTTGTTCAATATCGAGGAACCTTTGATATCGTCCTTATGGTCTTTTTCAACCATTGCCTATTCCACGTCAGCTATGGTCTTCAAATTTCATGGACTTCATTACGGACCTGCCACCATTGAATTCATTTGACAGCATCTTTGTTGTGGTAGATCGGCTTACAAAGATGGCAGACTTTGTTCCTTACAAGAAAATATCATCAAGCAAAGATACAGCAAGGCTCTTCCTTGATAGTATGTATCGATATCATGGTTTATCAGATGTTATCGTGTCGGATCAAGGAACCCAATTCGTATCAAAGTTCTGGAGATCTTTCTTTGAGATATTGAAGGTGGATATCAAGCTTTCTTTGGCTTTCCATCTTCAAACTAACAGCCAAATGGAATGGGTGAATCAAACTTTGGAGTAGTATTTATGATACAGCATCAATTATCAGCAAGATGATTGGACTGCATATCTATCGTTAGCCGAGTTTATATATAACAACACCCTTCATGCATCGACTCAACAAACACCATTCTTTTTTAACTATAGATATCATCCAAAGCTTGACTTATTGAGTCCGTCAACCAATAACAATCCGGTAGCTGAAAGATTTGTGAAACAACTATCATAGCTTCAAACTATGTTGAAGCTTCAATTGCAAACCACCCAAGAAGCTTACAAGGCATCTGTAGATAAATTTTGGAATCAGGCACATATTTTCAAAATTGGAGATAAAGTATGGCTACTTTGACAGAATATCAAAACTAAGCGGCCATATGATAAGTTAGACTATAAGAAATTGGGACCATTTGTCATCCAGAAGCAAATCAATTCAGTGGCATACAATCTAGAGTTATCGGCTACTATGAAGGTACACCTAGTCTTTCATATTTTTTTGTTGGAGCCTTATCGAGAGTCACCTTTTTCTGGAAGTGTGCAATGTCCGCCACCTAGTATTGAAATTGAAAACTATAAGGAATACAAGGTAGAAAAGATATTAGATTTATTACATAAGTGGAGGAAATTAAAGTACTTAGTGCATTGGAGCAGCTATGATATCAATGAGCGCATATGGGAACCAGCAAAAAATCTTATCAATGCATTGCAAAAGGTACATGAGTTTTGTGGATGCTATCCTCAGAAACCTAAGTCCTTTCGATGAAAGTTTTTCAGTGAAGTCCCTTCTCCTTGAAGCCTCTTAATCCTCGGCCTTACAAAGAAGGGAGAAAAGGAATCTGTAAAAGACATAGTTAGACACTATAAATCTGTAACTTGAGTCCATTCTTCTATGTTTAGTGCTTATTTTTTTGGTCTGATATAGATAGCGAAGAGATAGATACCATACCACTCATGTCCTCTCAACCAAGTATCTCATAAAGATGACCTTGACATAAAGAACTGCCTATATCACAAAGACAACAGAGGATACCTAATAATAGGTTGCTAGTGATTGTGTTTGAGGTAGAACCTGCCTATGGTGATCTTTCCAAAGGAATGTTTGTAGGGCATTTTCACAATGAAGACATGAAAGTTCATGCCTGGTCGGAAATCAAAGGCGTAGGATACTATTGTTGGTTATAAGGACCAATAAACTACTTGTCGTGCAAACAATAATTGGAGTATATTACAGACACTATGCGATAAATTTTTAATTTCTTACATTGGTACTGACTCGCAATAGGAGTGCTTCTCGAAGCTAAAGAAAAAGAGGGGTGATGTCAAGGACATATACTAAGAAGTTGTAGATGATTCTACAAGATTCTAGAGAAGCTTTGTAGTTTGTAGAAGCTACTTGAGAAGTTTTCAAGCTCGTGGAAGCTGCTTGAGAAGCTTCCTAATTTGTAGAAACTGCTTGAGAAGCTTCCTAGTTTGTGGAAGCTACTTAAGAAGCTTCCTAGCTTGTAGTATATATAGGAGCCAAGATTGAGGGGATCCTCACTCTCGACAACACACCTCTTGGAGTTTTAATTCACCTCTCTAGTTTTGTTTTTGTACTCATCTGATTAATCTAGTTCTTGCCGATTCTTCTTAAGCTTCTTGTTTAGATTTTCAGTCAATATTCTAAATTGGTGAAAATTATTTGGATCCATTATTGTAAATACAATACACCACCTTGACTAAGATCCATATTTAATGTATGAGAGAAATCAAGCCAAAATTACAATCAATGCAAGAGAGCTATTGAGATATTAGAGCAATACAAAAAAGCATGCCAATCTCGCAAACCACATAAGCATAAGGTAGAAATATCATATCAATTCAATGCAAAAAAAATCAAAGATGATCAAAATATAAGCGATCCACAATAAGCTAGTATATTAAATATTTTATATTTTTTTAAGAAATCATCAATAAATATTTAATAAAATTATTTCAAACAATAGTTGACTTCTTTTCTTTTGCTAAAAATAATAAATATTACATGATTCAACTTGTAGTAATCAACAAAGCCATAGTGCAATGTACACAAGATATAATAGATTATACATCAAAATTCTCTATTTTATACACTTCAATCAAAGAACAACAATACACTATTGACTACAAAGACAATACTATTTGTGAACCTCAATTTATTTTAACACGTACTAGATTTAAGCTTATATAGATCCAAAGCATAGTTGTAGTTCATGAGGCTACTTTGATATATTCAAGATATCTTTAGTTGTGAGTTTTAAAGTTTTTTGAAGTCTTTCTTATTATGAAAAATAGATCTTATGGTTGTTGGTGATATTAAGATTTGATATCTTCTAAATTCTCTTTTGCATCTAATTCTTTATATAATTTGACTCATACATGTTATTAAGTACATTCATTATTTTAGAAAGTATCAATCATCTTAGAATGATGTTATAGAATACTAATGTTGTATTTTTTTGCTGGATTACATTATTGATGTACTAATATTGTACTTTTATGTATTGAATTTTTTAAGAGGTTTTTCTTATAGTCATAAGAAGTTATTTATGAAGATAAGAAGTACTTTTGTGAGAGTTGAAAGTAATTAAAGAATAAAATCACTAATTTACTTACAAAAGAGGCATTTTAGATTTCTAAGGTAGCAAATCTTTTTTATTCATTTAAAGAGCTTTATCTTCTCTTTTCTTGATTTTCTTTAATACACCTCTTTATTAGACATGGCTTCAAGTGAAGGTGAGGATTTGAGAGTGACTGAAAAATTTAGAGGTGACAATTTTTACTACTAGAAGAAAAAAATAGAGCTTTTTTAGGCTTCTCTGGACCTTTGAGACATTGTTAATGAAAGTGAAGAGCCTCCAAGCAATGATGCTGATGTTAAGATAAAAAAAAAGAGTAAAAATATTGTGAAAGGAAGGCTTTTGGTATAATTACATCAAATTTGGATGATACCAACTTTGTACATTTAATTACTTGTAATGGACTAATATAAGCATGAAAAATTCTTTGTAATATCTATGAAAGTAGAAACCCTACTAATATTTTATGGATAAGGAAGAAATTCTTAATAATAAATATAGAAGAAAGAATTGACATCATAGCTCATGTCAATAAGATAAAAATCACTTGTAAATCAACTAGCAGTTGTTGATAAATTAGCTAAAGATAAGGATATTATATTGACATTACTCATGAGCCTTTCAAAGTCCTATAATTATCTCATTGTGGCATTAGAATCTATCAACATGAAAGAGTTTACCATGAATTATGTCACATTAAGTTTTATTCATAAAGTGACCAAGAAAAAAAAATGAAGTTCAAAGGAATGATTTGGCTCTATTTTCAAGACAAAACAAAGACAACTATTTTTACCAATATCATAATATTAAAATAATATAAAAAATTACTATATTTGTAGAAAATTAGATTAATTTTCTAAAAATTGCTACAAAACCAAGAAAAGAGATAGGGAGAATACAAAAAAATTTAAAGATAATTTTGGTAAAGATAATTATAGTTTCATAGTAAGTAAAGAAGCCTCTATAGCTACAATATCTAAGTGGATTATAAATTTAAGTGCTACTAAGCACATGACACTATATAAGTGTTCATTTGATACTTATGAAGAAATTTCAACAACAAATGTTTGGTTGGGAGACAATGGCATGGTACAAGCTATTGAAATTGATTCCATTGTGGTAGAAATCATTATAAAGGACCAAATGAAGTAGATCAAATTAAACGAAGTCTTTCATGTATCAAAAATGAAGAAAAATATTCTTTTGGTGAATAAAATTGTATCACATGGTTATAAGATTCAATTTGATATGAATGGATGTTTTGTAAAGACATTAGGTAGACAACATGTTGTCAAAGGCCTAAGAGATAGCAACCTTAATTTTATCAATTGCAAGAAGGTAAATAGAATTAAAGTAGCGACATTTGCTTAGTTTCCATAAAATCAAGACAAGTTTGGAATTTGGCATCAACAACTTAGTGATTTGAATGCCAAAAATATGAAGGAGTTCTAATCCATGGTAAGTAGCTTGAATCTTAGTCAATTCAGTGACAATGCCATGACACTTGCTTCTAAAGGTTGTATTCAAGGCAAACAACAAAAGACGTCATTTCTAACAGAAGTTGCAATACATGCTAAAAAATTATTAAAAATTGTGCATTTTGATGTTTGTAGATCAATGAAGATACCATCAATTGGAAGAATAAGGTACTTTATTGCATTTATTGATGATTTTTTAAGATATAGATTTACACCTTTAAAACAAAGAGTGAATATTTCTCAAGGTTTAAGGAGTTTAAGGCACTTGTAGAAGTGAGTGCAAGATTAAAAAGTTGTGCATAGACAATAAAAGTGAGTATATATCAAAGAATTTTCATGAATTTTTGAAGATTCAAGGCATTACAAGAAAATCTTCTATTCTTTACACTCCAAAACAAAATAAAATTGCTGTAAGAGTAAATTACAACATTGTAGAGATGATAAGGAGTATGTTTCAAGTACAAAACCTTGGACATGAATATTGAGAAAAAGTCGTAGTTACAGTACTATATACAAGGAATAAGTGCCCTATAAGTGCATTCACATCAATGACTCTACAAGAAGCTTGAAATAACAAGAAATTTTATATTTTATATATGAGAGTTTTTGGATGGATTTCTTATGCAAAAATACCAGATTATATGAGGTCCAAAGTTGATGCAAAAAGTGTAAAATATATATTTATTGAATATTGTAAAGATATCAAGGCATATAGGATTATGTATTTAGAAACCAAAAAAATCATTAAGATTTGTGATGTAGAGTTTTTCGAGCATAAGAATCTTGTGAGCAATTGGAGATGTATTCAAATGGGAGTAATGGTATGTTTGTGGATATATTTCTAATTCTAGCAAAGAAAGAAGAAAAAAAATGATGATAATGAAGTTGGTAAAGTTATGAGTGAAGTTGAAGAGCCAAAGAAGATTGATCAAAGTATATTTACAATTGCTAGAATCAATAATAAAGATAATCAAGATGTTGAAGATAATGATGATGAAAAGTATCAACTATTAATTGTAAAGAAATAAGCTTTAATAAAAAAATGTTGCAAGAGACTTTAAAGTGCAAGAAAGTGAATCTTCATCAAGTAAAAAGAAATATCCCTTAGGAGATAGAAAGCAACTCAGTGATTGGTGGATGAATCACATCTTTCCTTAAGTAAGTGAAGAACATGCCAATCTTGCACTCTTTTCTACTTTATTGAATTTATGTGATCCAATGAAGTCTACAAATGCTATGAAGTAGAAAAAGGTCATGGAAAAATAATACAAATAACTTATGGACAATAGAATATGAAAATTGACTCAACTTCTCTCAAATTAATTTTTAATTGGTTGTAAGTGGGTATTTAAAATCTAGAAGGATGCAATGAGTCAAATTATGAAATATAAGGCTAGATTGGTTACAAAAGGCTATTTATAAGTTGCACATATTAATTTTAATGAGACATTTTTTCTTGAGGCCACATTCAACACTATTAGAACCATTGTGGCAATTGGAGTAGTAATGGACATGGAAATGCATCAAATGGATTCACTATTATTTAAAAGTAGAATTTGTCAGAGATTATGCTAAGAAGACTATTATAATAAGCTAAAGCAAGTACATTGAAGAAGTGTTGAAATAATTCAATATGAAAGTGTATAAGTGTAGAATAGATATTAGTTTGTTTTTGTAAGATATTAGTAAAATAGATTAATAGTCCATAGAATAGTCAGTTCAGGAAGATGGATGGTTGATCTAGTTATTAAAAGTAATTTATTACAGGATTACGGTTAGGATCTGGAAATCAGTAGCAATTATATAGGAGTTATAGAAGTTTGTTGGGATATTAGACTGTGATAGTCATGAGCCGGAGTTAAGCTTGGTGCTACCTCTTTGTTCTCTTTGTTTTCTTTGTTGCTAAAGAATAATGGATAGTTTTTGAATACTGAGAAGTGAGTTTATGGAATAAATCAAAGATTGATTTATGAGTTAATGATTATGTAATTAGAGTATTATGTGATTGAATTATATGAGAAGTTATTAGAAGATTGATTATAGATGGAAGATTATAATTGTTGTTTATTGAGAGTTGTATGTGTTTTGGACAAAAAAAGTCTGTGATTACAGAAATTCTGTGAATTCAAATTGGTTGGAGTGAAGTCTATTATTCCTGGTGTTGGATGGAATTTATGAGTTTTGAGCAATCTTTTAAGAGTACAAGGTTGTACACTATTGCTATCAGTTGATAAAGGAGTATTGTTACTAGAAGGGAGCATTGCACTATTTCTTGGTGTTTTAGTAATTTGAAATATAGTTAATTGTGTGATCCTAACAAGTAAAGCTCATGCACTTAGTCTTTCCCTGTGTTCGAATTTCCCTATACAGATTTATTTTGAAAGGAATTTGTAGAATAAGTAAAATGACAATTACATTTTGGCACTGCTACCAGGGACTGACAATAGCATTGAATGTTACGAATTAACTACCAAATGAGTAGATGGAAAATAGGAAGCAAATTCAGCAATATATAATGAAAGATTATCGCTATTAAGAATGAGAACATTGCAGTAAAGAAAACACGCTAGTCGAAAGAAAGATAAGAGAGAGTACAAGCAAGAGAATCGTTGCAAAACGAGCAAAAATATAAGTTAAAAAGGAAGCGTTGACAAAGTTACATTAAGCCACAGTTGCATGCCTATCAACATATCAGAGCATACTTAGAAGCTGACTGATCTCTAATATTTCAGACATATATATTGTTAAAAAAATTACCAAGAGCACTTGTAGAAAATTTTGTCAACAGTCCAACGTATCTCTTGAGCTCATTAATTGCAAGTGGAGGAAATATAGAAGAATTGGGTACTTCATTAGGTACCATCCCAATAGCGGAAACTACCAATTTTGTAAAAATTAGTTTTGTAGAATGGTATAAATTACTTACCAATAAAGGCCAATTTAGCGTATTTCAAAATTCATTGTTTTTACCTCCAATTCAATCAATAAACTTATTCATGGATAATAATAGTAAATTGAGGAGGTTAAAAAGTCTAGAAAAGATAATTGGAGAAGGTAGTGGTAATTTTAATAAGAGATTAAGTAGCACATTGTCTTCTTCAATGGCGACAGGTGGTCTAGCGGTTCCAATAGCAGTACAAATGGATGATGTAAGCAATCACACAACGAGCGTGGCTCTATTACCTACTTTTAGGAGCTTTCTGGGTACGGATCCCGATCAACATTTATCTCAGTTTTTGATAGCATGTATAGCCAATAATAGAAGTACTAAAGATATTTGGTTATAATAGTTGCCAATAATTTTAAAGGACATGACATTTGAATGGTACAATTGCCAACCAATGGGACAATTTCCGAATTGGGAGGCATTGAAGAATGCATTTTTAACCCATTTTTGGCTAATAGATTTTAAGGATCGTCTTTGAGAGAGGTTAATGAATAGCAAAATGATCCTAGGGGAGGCGGTGGAATCGTATTATGGTTGGGTGGCTGACATACTGAGTAAGTGGCCAAATCACCAAATGCTAGAGGCATTTATCTTATCCATATTAATCAATGGTTTGTAACCACCACAATTAAAAATATTTGTGAAGGAAGCTCAATCTGTTACGGCGTCTGCATCCTTTAATAGAGCCAAGGTTTGAGAGAAATGCCATTATGATCAGTTTTTAATTGCAGGAGCTACGATAATTCTAGTTCAAGGTAGTTATCAAAATCTGACTTGGAACGGATCAGTGAGTGCTTATTCACGGATGTTAGATACAAGGACCAGTTCCACTGCGAATATTCAAGGGCTAGTTAATGTCACCTCATTACAAGCTATGCCACCAAACGTAATAATAGCGTACATTCTCTATTTTTCGTATCAACAACAAGCGTTAACTACGACAAAATTACGAATAATATCAACCCCAAAAGTTTCCAATGAAGTCTTGTTGTTGAACGTGATGAAGAAAATGGAGGAAATGGCCATCTATATAGCCAAGAATAAGGAGAAGAAGTAAAAGCCTACCAGTACTAGGACCAGTGTTTGGTACAGAAATTGTAAGGGCCATAGTCATTTGGTAACAGAATGTCCTTCACCCTCACAAATGATGGGTCAATATACATTTTGCAGAAGAAAGCACTTAACAGCTAATTGTTGGAATTTGCAAAGGTAACAACAATTCGATAATCAGACCATGATCCCACTAACTCTTTAAGACGTCAATCAAGTTCAATCGGAAAATACGTTTGGATGGAATAAAAAGCAATCTAATCAAAAAAATCAAGCATTCAATAAATTTCAAAATTCCAATTTTAATTAGGGGTCTGCATAAAACCTCTAGCACTAAGAGAAGAAGCAGCAGAGATATCACCAATATGCTCCTTTGGCATCATCGAACCAAATTTTCTCCATTCCAACAAGACAACTAGGATCATTTTTTAACCCTACATTGTCGTATTACGTGCTTTCCTGCTCGAGAACGCGTCGGGCGTCTAGCTGTAGAAGGTAGTATGGAGATTCGCCAATAGTCAAGCAGTCTATTAGTTTTTGACTGCTGAAATATAAACGACTGCAAGATTACACCGTAAATCTATACGGATGCCCTTCGACTTCTTGTCGAAGTCCTTTTTGCCCCAGCCGATAGGTCTCTAGACGTTACAGAGAACCCCGAACAATCCAATCTGCTAATCTCCGATACCGATTTGTACTTACGATCTTGTATCCACTGACTGTCTTGTTAGATTAACCCAATAAATTTCATTCATTCCGCATATTCAATCCTATAGACACCCTTTTAACTCTTCATCACAGACGTAACTCGATTTCACAAAACAGTCAAGAGTAATCAAACCCACTTCATTAAAAATCCCGATTCACCATTACAACATTGAGTTCAGCAACGATTGCCTCAGTCTTCCCAAAACTCTATGAAGAAGAAAAATCCAATTCCCTGTCATTTCTTCTCCAATCCCGAAGCATGAAGCTTCTCTCCAATTCCCCTGATCTTCAAAAATCTCCAATGAAACCGAACTAGTAACCTTGAAAAAAACTTGAAGCTAGCTCTTTGATCCAAAAAATCCCCCCTCTGATCTCAAAAAAAAAAAAACCTTCCCCTCAAAACTTATTCTCCCCCTAACCTTATCCTCTGAATTTCTTCAATCTTCCGTCTTGGATCTGAAATTGGCTCCCACCGTCAGAGCTTAGATCTGAAATTGGCTCTTACCATCAAAGCTTTCTCCTCCATTTTTACGTTTAAGAGATCCATTTACCGAAAACAACGTTTCCTGAAATGGCACAGAGAATAGGACAACCTGAAATAGAATCGAAACTCCGTACTCGGGTCCACATTGAGTCGCCTGACCAATTTGGGTCTCATATTGGATAAGATGCCAGTAGTAACTTGGATATTTGCGTAATTGGGTCCAATTAGACTTCGAGTCAGATTGGCTAAGGTCCGTAGTAAGACCTGGATTTTCCCGTAATTAGACTGCATTGGGTTGCCCGACCAATTCAGGTCTCATATTGGGTAAGAAGACCCAGATTGGATTCTCGAAATTAGACTGCATTAAGTCGCCCGACCAATTCAGGTCTCATATTGGGTAAGAGGACTGACATTGGATTCCCGAAATTAGATCCAATTGGCTCTTCGAACCAGGCTCACCCATCGCGTGAATTAGTCCTTTCCCTTCCTGCTCACTCCCGTTATTGGAATCGAACGGAGCATTTCAGTATGCCCCGGCTGACTGTAACGGGGTGACTGAACCTGACCACTCAGTATTTGCACTGCAGTTGGTCGTTGCTTCCAATATTCGAGGTAACTGAACATTAATAAAATTCCCCTTTCTTTTTATTTTCACGGTATACTCGTATTACAACACGACATCCACTCCCTCTGAACTTGTGCATCCTCCGGTATGCACCCATTTTATCCAATTGCTGTTTGATTTTGAATATATCCTCTACATCTTTGTCCTGTTCGTCTTCGTTACCTTCATTATCCAAATCAATTTCATCTTCTTGCTGCTGAATTTTTATACCTTCATTATGGTCTTCCATATTCATCTCTGCGTGCCTTCGTTTAAATATTTTTACTCGCTTCCCTGCAATTGGTATTTTCAATTTTGTACCATCTAACTCCCGTAACGAGTAAGTCGCATTATCATGAACAGTTGTTAATACATATGGTCCAAACCAACGTTTTGAAAATTTCCGCAAAGTACTATGTTGATTATCCAGACTATTATCATAAACAAGTACCCAATCACCTTCCTCGATTGCTTTTGGTCTCAATCGATGTTGCTTGTCGAATCGCGCCTTGTTTTGTAACCTTGCTCTTTTTAACCTTTCCAATGCTATCTGGACATCTTCCGTTCTTTGCTCCAATTGTCGAATCCTAATAGCCAGAAGTTCTTCTCTTGTCAATCCATCTTCCCATGGTAGCATACTCCAAGTAAGTATCTTTTCTTCAATCAACATAATTGGTTTTTGACCTGTCATAAGTTCTACTGGCATATATCCTGTCACCGAACTATGTGTTGTTCGATCAACCCATAATGCAAATGACAAAAGTTGTGGCCACTCTTTAACTTTCCCATTACAAGCTTTAACCAATGCTTTCACAATCGGTGGGTGACCGCGTTCGCTTTTTGCATTCCCTTCCGGATTATAAGCAGTAGTCAGTGATAGTTTAACTCCACATCTTTCAAAGAACTTACGAGCTTCTTGTGCATTTAATTCTCCACGATCTGCAGTGATTTTTCCTACGCATCCGTAGCGGCAAATGACATCTTCAAGCAAAAACCTACAAATCCCCTCTGTAGATTTTGTCCTCAATGCTCTTTCTTCTACTTGATTTGATAAATCTTCACGAGCTAAAACCAAATATCTCATCTGCCATAACCCAACTAGCATAATAACCAAATCAACAACTCATTTAAAATGAATAGCCAGAGGGTACGTAGGATGAAGACCATCTCGATGTCAGATATTAGAATACAATTGACAGATTTTACATGACTCTACAAATGAGAGCACATCTCGATACATATTTTTCCACCAATATCGTTCCTTGAGTTTAGCAAAAGTAGCCCACATTCCTCTATGCCCTGCCCATAAAATAACATGAAACTCCTTTAATAATTTTAGTCTTTCTTCCTTTTTGCCTATCACTCGCTGTGGCATCCCAATTCCTTTCTTCAGTCACTTCCATAAGAATCCATCTCGAAGCAAAAATCCATATGTTTTTTTTCTTATTTGTTTGAATTTTTTTGTAGACCAATTCTCCAACTTAGTCAAGGTATTCAAGTAATGACCAATATCCAATAATTCTCCTTCATAAGATTCTTCAAGAATTAGCTTGTCTTCTCTGTTGAGATTTGATATTGAATAGAATTTCAATCCGACATCATCAATGTCTTCAACCATTTCGTCTTCCCTCTCGTATCTTGCTCGAGATAGCATGTCTGCTACTAAATTGTCCTTCCTACTAATATGCTTAAATTCTGGATTTAATGATTTAATATAAGCAATCCATCTCAACATTGCAATATCTGGCGTTGAACAGTTAATAATCATTTTAAGCAATGGCAAGCAATCTGTTTCAATTACTACTACTGCCCCAATCAAATAGTCTTTTTCAGCTTTCATAGCCGAAACGACTCCCCAAAGTTCTCTTTTGACTTGCGAATATGCACGTTGACGAATACTTAAAACTTTAGCCCTAAACCGAACTGCAAATCTATTCCCACTGGAATCATCTTGACCCACAGCCCATCCAATGGCAATTGGACTAGCGTCTACAGTAAGAATCACTGGTCTATTGCACTTATAATCAACCTTCCTCAATATTGGAGGTGACATCAATAATTTCTTCAATCTTTGCATTGCCTGAATATGCCTTTCTTCCCATTTAAATCGGTAACCCTTGCGTAACAGTTCATATAATGGATCCGCTATGTGAGCAAAATGAGGGATCCAGATTCGATAAAATACACATGCACCCAAAAACCTGCGAACCTCTGTTAAAGAATCACAATCCTCTTTCATCCTTCCAATTGCATCAACTTTAGTCGGATCTGGTTTTCTTCCATAGGATCCACATAAATGTCCAACAATTACAACCTCTCGTACTCCAAATACGGACTTCATATCCGATAATGTAAGATGAACTTCTCCAAGCCGAGTTAAAATCTTTTCACAATCTTGTATATGATCAACAACATATCTGCGACACCCCCTCATATCTAAAGTTTCATCCTTGTCTCCTTCTCTACACCCTTTTATAGGAACATCATCCAGAAAAGGCATAGTCTTTTCCAGAATAAAATCTCTCAATACCTTATTCATCCCATTCATCATATACGCAACTGAGTTGGTCACGCCTTGAGGAAGAGTGCACATTCTAACCAATCCAAGTGGTGTCCTCATTGTTGTCATATCTCTACTTCCTTCGGCAAGTTGAAATTGATCATAACCTGAATACAAGTCACCCATTGAATAGATCGCCGTACCAGCAACCGCCTCAGCAAATTCATCCACAATAGGTCCAATTCCTGCATTCATGACAGTTACTGCATTCACCGGTTGCATATCTTGAATGAACCATAGTGACCCATTCTTCTTAAGTACCATAAACCATCGACTAGAATACGGCGCAAATGAAGGTTCCAATATTTTCATCTTTATCTTTTTCTTTACTAGTTCAACCAATTTAGGTAAATATGCCCTCGATACTGGAATCATTCTTAGATTCCAAGGTACATGTGGTACAGTGAAGATAACCATAGGTGTTATAATATTTGGATCCACACACCTAATTTCATGAGATTCGAAAGCAAACGATCTACCTTGTTTAGCCAACATCTTTTTGAAGCAAGTAATTTCCTTCGGCAATAAAGAACCATCAGAACCAATCTTCAATTCTTCAAAAGTCTCTTTAGTAAACTGATGTCCAATACTCATTGGATCTCTTAAACTTGCTTCTTTTGATGCTTCTCCCATTAGTTCTTTAGAATCTTCTGGTAATGGTCCGGCAACAGGCTTTACCTTCTTATCTGCCGTTTTATATCTCGTCTCTACAGTGACTTCTGGTGCTTGAAAAGATTCAAGTATGGTATAAACCTCTCTTGAATGAATCTCAACAATCTTATCATTATCCCCTAATCCAATAGATGTAATCAATTCCAATGAATCTTCCAGTCCATTTTCTTCATAAACACCTAAAATCCTCTCATCATCTTGCAATGTACCTAACTTGCGTAATTGTCCTTCAATATCATATAATCTTTTTCTTTCTTTTCTTTTAAAATCATCAACTTTCTTATACATAATCTTTCCATTCTCTAATATACCAATAAAACTCGCATCAAAGGCACTTTCATCTCGCGAGAGTACCTCCTCTTTTATACCTCCATAATCTCGCTTTACAGTGGTACCTCCCCAAAATCCTTAAATCCTTCAACAATCTTTGGCAATGGTTTTTCCCTCAACCTATCTCGATTCCGTTCATGGTTAGGAGGTACTATTAGAAATTTTACAACTTTCCTCTCATCTTCGCTCCGTACCCTTGCATAAGCAAAACCATCATCCAGTACTTTTGTTTCCATCCGTATTGCCATAATATAAGGTTGTCCTAAAATCAATGGATAAGACGTTGTATCTTGAACGAAGAAATGTTGCTCCGTCGCAACATCCCCAATCCGAATTTTGACATCTGGACAAGCTCCATATAATTCGCCCCATGTGTTATTAGCTGCTCGTATTGTCCATCCATATTCCATATCAATTGGCCATTTTTGCTTCTTATAAAGATCTTTAGACATGAGATTTATTTCAGAACCATGGTCGACTAAAGCAACTATTGGTTCTTCTATATCTCCTACCTTCACCCATACCTCAGTAGTTGCCCTTGCCCAATGCTTTCGAGTATAATGGCTCAAAGTTTCCATTTCCTTGTCACTAAAATCTTCGAAACATACTCGTTGATTATATCCATTCTTTTCATTTGTTGGTTGCTTGTAACCAATATCAACTTCTTCTTCATCTCTATATATTCTTGCATCAATAGCATGACTCATTCCAGATTCGCCCATTAATTGCCTCTTTCACTTAATGCTGTCAATGATAATATCATGAAACTCGTTCTTTGCAATTTCCAAGACTTCTTTCAAAGTGAATTCCACCTTAGCGTTTAATATATGTTCTTCCAACACCCCTTTCAAATTTGTTGCCGCTTCAATGTTAGAAAGTAGCTTATAAGCAATTGATTTGCCCTTATCTTTTGTCTCCTTTGTTTTTTCTCCCAATGATGCTGAGGTATCCTTTATAGGCAATTCTTGTGAAGCTGCCTCCCGAGCCTTGTCTCCTCGAGTTTGCTTCTTAGAAGAATTTCCTTCTCTAGTATCATCAAAATTTCCTCGTCTCTTTTCTTCCATCAAAGCTTCATGTTGGCTCTTAGCAATATATGCATGAACTGAAAGAGACTCAACAGGATCCTCCCAACATGTTCTACCTCGTATTGTAGCTGCAGTCCTCAATAATGCTTCTCGAGGTAATTTCCCTTCTTGCATTGTAGAAACGGCAGAAGCCCAAAACTCACTAGTTTCCGTACTTCCACCAATTTCATCATCTACTCTAGCACCATAACTTGCACTTTCTCGTGTTGCTGTTTCATGCTCTTTTAGGTAATCTTCAACCAATGCTCTCATTCCTCCCTTGCCAAAATTGGTTTGAAGAAGATCCTCTCTATTTTTCAATGCTATCTTTCCATCTTTCCAGCAAATAATTCCTGCCGTATCATATTATTAAATTCATAGCAATCTTTTCTAGTGTGTGAAGTATCATCACACCAAATGCATCTTTGTACATATCTTTGTCTTGAAACATTCTTCGAGTTATTTGTAGAAGTATTCTCTTCAAGTCTTACCAATTTGATTTGAAGATCTGGTATTCCTCGTATAATTTCTTCCATCTCTTTATCTGCTTTCTTTGATAAGGATGTCGAAGGTTGAACTGTAGGCATTGTTGGTGGTGTTGTACGTACTGGAGCTTTGGGTGCTTGTACTGTTTTCGGAATATTACTCCTATCCTTCCTCCTTTCTCTTTTTGTAAGCAACCCCACCGCATCTTTGACGTTCTTCCACTTCGTTGTCAATCCTTCATCTTCTTCTTTGTCTTCAAGAAGGGGTTCTAATTTCTCTTGCAATTCTCCATCAGCAGCTTGAAGAAATAGATCAAATTTGTTCTGCTCCAATGTCAATTTTTCTACCTTCGATAATTGAGAGTATTGCCTCTCAAATTCCCTTAGTAGCTCTGTTGCTTACAAATTCTTATTGGGCCGTTCAATCCATCCCAGAAACAGCTTCTTAGTAACGCGATCAACATCTTCCAAGAAATATTCGTCTTTCAATGCATGTGAAAAATCCTCCCATGAATTCCCATAATGATCCGTAATCGATGTAATGTGGTCTCTTATCTCCGGTATCATGGCAAGTCCAAATAGTGCAACCATTTTCTTCTCAGAAACCCGATTTAATTCCATTTCACGAATATAACATCTTAAATACCTTGAAATATTTCTCCCATCAAATTGATCAATTTTATTGACCACTGCTTGCAATGCTTTGGTTGCCAAAGCTTCCTTTCGATCATTGCTTTGCTGTTGCTGCATTGACAATGAGAAGGCTTGAAACAAACTAGCAATAGACGGATCCATGTGCATACCTTGTCCTTTAGAAGAATCCCCACCAGAAACTCCTCCCAAAAATCCTTCAAAATTTTTATTATCGTTTTCCATAAAATAAAGATAAAATCAACCAAAATCCAATACCTTCCACCTCAAGCTTTCACGTCGGGTTCACCACTTATGTCGTATTACGTACTTTCCTGCTCGAGAATGCGTCGGGCGTCTGGCTGTAGAAGGTAGTATGGAGATTCGCCAATAGTCAAGCAGTCTATCAGTTTTTGACTGCTGAAATATAAACGACTGCAAGATTATACCGTAAATCTATATGGATGCCCTTCGACTGCTTGTCGAAGTCCTTTTTGCCCCAGCCGGTAGGTCTCTAGACGTTACAGAGAACCCCGAACAACCCAATCTGCTAATCTCCGATACCGATTTGTACTTACGATCTTGTATCCACTGACTGTCTTGTTAGATTAACCCAATAAATTTCATTCACTCCGCATATTCAATCCTATAGACACCCTTTTAACTCTTCATCACAGACGTAACTCGATTTCACAAAACAGTCAAGAGTAATCAAACCCACTTCATTAAAAATCCCAATTCACCATTACAACATTGACTTCAGCAACGATTGCCTCAGTCTTCCCAAAACTCTATGAAGAAGAAAAATCCAATTCCCTGTCTTTTCTTCCCCGACCCCGAAGCATGAAGCTTCTCTCCAATTTCCGTGATCTTCAAAAACCTCCAATGAAATCGAACTAGTAACCTTGAAAAAAACTTGAAGCTAGCTCTTCAATCCAAAAAACCCCCCCTCTGATTTCAAAAAAAAAAAAACCTTCCCCTCAAAACTTATTCTCCCCGTAACCTTATCCTCTGAATTTCTTCAATCTTCCGTCTTGGATCCAGAATTGGCTCCCACCGTCAGAGCTTAGATCCGAAATTGGCTCTCACCATCAAAGCTTTCTCCTCCGTTTTTACCTTTAAGAGATCCATTTACCGAAAACAACGTTCCCTGAAACTGCACAGAGAATAGGACAGCCTGAAACAGAATCGAAACCCCGTACTCGGGTCCACATTGAGTCGCCCAACCAATTCAGGTCTCATATTGGATAAGATGCCAGTAGTAACTTGGATGTTCACGTAATTGGGTCCAATTGGTCTTCGCGTCAGATTGGCTAAGGCCCGTAGTAAGACCTGGATTTTCCCGTAATTAGACTGCATTGGGTTGCCCGACCAATTCAGGTCTCATATTGGGTAAGAGGACTCACATTGGATTCTCGAAATTAGATCCAATAGGCTCTTCGAACCAGCCTCACCCGTCGCGTGAATTGGTCCTTTCCCTTCCTGCTCACTCCCGTTATTGGAATCGAACGGAGCATTTCAGTATGCCCCGGCTGACTGTAACGAGGTGACTGAACCTGGCCACTCAGTATTTGCACTGGAGTTGGTCGTTGCTCCCAATATTCGAGGTAACTGAACATTAATAAAATTCTCCTTTCTTTTTATTTTTACGGTATACTCGTGTTACAACACGACAACGTGGAACAAGCCTAGTAGGTATATACCAGTAGAGACACCCAATATGCCTGATGGGGGTACAAGAAGACCACTTCATTATTTTCGTTGCAGACAGACTGGTCATTATGCGAGTAAATGTCCCAATTCCAAAGCTAATGATGATTATGTGCTAGTTTGTAGAAATTACAAGGAGTCGAGGCATACTTATCTGCAATGAAATACTCCATTCAATTTTAATAATCGAGATCAGTATATCCAAAATCAAGAAAAAATGAAGGAGATAAATCAAGGTCTTCAAGATTCTCCTGTAAATCGAATGGAATGTGCCTAAGCCGTTCTTACTAAGAGTCAACAAAAGGAGAAAGGACCAATTCAGCATTTGGGTGAGCCTGATGCGAAAGACCAATTTGACCCAATTATAGGGGCATCCAATCCAAGTCCTCTTACAGGCCTTTTACTTAGTATGAGACCTGAATCGATTGGGCAACCCAATGAGGTCTCGATTATAGAGGCTTCGGATCTGTTTCAAGCTATTTCATTCTCTATGCCGTGCGAAAAATATCCTTTCTATTGAAACATCCTCTCAGAGGTGTGAATTTCAAGGAAGCTCCATCTTCTGTTCCAATTCTGAGTCCAGAGCAGAAGAATATCTTACCTCATGGAATTAAACTCCAACCAGTGAAAACAAAGAGGGCATTAGGCATTACCTTAAATATAGAATCCTATGACATTTTGAAGGATCTGAATGCTATTTGGCCTTCTATTTCTATGAAGCAACTTCTAGTGGTCATACCAGAGTGCCGTTCTACATTGAATTCATCGTTAACACGACATCAACAATGTAATAAGGAAGTATGTGAAGTCAATTTGAACCCTGACCCAAGTGCACCAACCATCAATGTTTCGATTGACAGTATCATGATCTCTAATGTTCAGATAGATGGTGGTTCTAGTGTCAATTTAATGAATGCTGATACAATAGATGTTTTAGATTTAGAACACTTAGTACCCACGACATTGGTATTACGGATGGCAGATCATAGCCGGATTAAACCAATGGATATTTTACAAAGTATTCAAACTATAATTGCTAGTATTGCATATGTAATTGACTATATCATCTTTCGGCTATAACATTCAATTTTATCATATCCAATTTTATTGAGATGTCCTTGGCTTTATCAAGCAAAGGCCAAGAATAATTGGGGTCGAGCTACTTTGACAATTGGACAGGGCCACAACACAATGGTATTACAAATGTATCCAGTACGCTATTATGGGGAGTCTTAATTGCCAGCATCTGAATTGACGTTGGATGATGAACTTAGCTCCGATGATGATGCAGTCACACCAATTATGGAGGCACCCATGGAGGCGGCACAATACCCTGGAGTGATATACCAATGTGGAGGTCTGGCGGAATACTTGATGTATCTGATGGATTTGGAAAGCTCTGATTATATTAGTATTTATTGGATGACCAAGTATGATGTACACCATGTTAGTGCCTTGGACACAAGTTTCAGTACTTCGCACATGTCAAACTTATCGACTGATTTTCAACCAACATGGGGTTTGAAACAAAACATTGCCGTTGCACCTTTATGTCAAACTATTAACTTGGCGACCACAGCAGAGGCACAAACAATTAAGGTCTATGAAGGTATTAAGGACCAGGAATTGACCTGTTGGACAGAATTTTTCTTGCATCATAAGTCCACTTTTACTTAGACTTATGCTGATTTAAAGGATATTTCCGCTGACGTCTGTGAGCATTGGATCATTTTAAAGGAAAATGCTAAACCGGTATGGCAAAGGTAATATCGCCTTAATCCTAAATATTCTCTCATGGTGAAGGAGGAATTGGACAAGCTTCTTATGGTTGATTTTATTTACTTAGTACCAAATAGCAAGTGGGTTTCTCCAATCATCATGGTGCCGAAAAAGAATGAAAAAATCCGCATTTGTCAAGATTTTTGGAAACTTAATGCAGCCACTAAGAAAAATTACTTTTCGTTGCCTTTCACAAATAGTATATTGGACGCCGTAGCCGGTCACGAATGTTATTCATTCCTCAATGGATTTTTTGGATATAATCAAGTACAAATTGCAATGGAAGACCAGCTTAAGATGACCTTTACTATGGAGTGAAGTACATTTGCTTATCGCGTGATGCCTTTTGAGTTATGCAACACCCCAGCCACGTTTTAGAGAGTCATGACTCAAGCCTTCCAAGACTATCTCCAGCTGTTTATGGAGATCTTTTTAGATGATTTTTGTGCATTCAGTACAAAACATGATCATCTTAATTATCTAGGCAAATGTTTGGCTCGGTGCATTAAGTATGGAATATTGTTGAACTCAAAGAAGTGTCAATTTGGTATTTTGTCAAGAAAATTATTGGGACATATCATCTCTAGCATGGTATTGCTACGGATCCTGACAAAGTACAGCATATAATAAACTTGCTCAGACCAAAGACGGTCTCCGGTGTTCGTGGGTTTGTGGGCCATGTGAGTTATTATCGAAGATTCATTAATTCGTTCGCAGTTATTTGTCAAATTTTAATAAACTTATTGAAGAAACTTCTATTAGATGGGATTAGTCCTATCTAGACCATGGAGTGTACTGTGGCCTTTGAAGCGTTGAAGTCAAAATTGATCTCTGCTCGAATATTAGTGGCTCCTCGTTGAACGGAGCCCTTTCATGTGTACGTTGATGCATCCAATGTGGCTATAGGATCGGTATTAAGTCATAAGGATCATCCTATCTATTATGCCAATCAATAATTGGTGGCTGCCGAATGTAATTACACTACTACTAAACGAGAAGCGTTGGGTATGATATATTCGGTTCAGAAACTTCGGCACTATTTGCTTGGGTATCCGTTTTTTTTTTATGTAGATCATGATGCCCTCAAATACGTGATTAATAAGCCTCAATTTAGTGGGTGCATTGCCCGATGGATCTTACTCTTACAAGAGTTCAATTTTACAATTGTCATATGACTTGGGAAGAAACATGCCAATATTGATCATTTATCCCGGTTGTCTAATATTCTCGGCAACAAGCCTCTTCCGGATGCTCTTCCTGATGCCGAATTATTTGTGGTGGATGTGATTTCCCTCGAGCATAGTGAAATCATTTAGTTTTTGACCTTCCACACCTTTCTACCGACTTTCACTGAGAAACTTAAGAAGCGACTCATTCTGAAGAGTGCCCCGTACACAATGATTCGTGATGCTTTGTATAAACAAGGCAAAGATGGCATTTTACGCCACTGTATCTTTCCAAGTGAAGTACAGTCGATCCTCGAAGGTTGCCATTTGGATAGTTGTGGTGGTCATTTTGCGGGAGATAGTACTGCTCGCAAGGCTTTAATAGCCGGGTATTAACGGCCCACAATGTTTTCTGATGCGTACCAATTTGTTTGTCGTTGTGATCCTTGTCAATGAATTGGTCGATCCACGGGTACTTCCGCCATGCCGTAAGTTCCAATCTTGGCACAGGCACCGTTTAAAAAATGGGATATTGATTTTATCGGTCCCATTGCACCAGCGTCAAAACTTAGCCAGAAGCGATATATTTTAGTCGCCACAGACTATGTAACGAAATGGACAGAGGCTATTGCTACCCGCAATGATAATGCCATTACGATGGCTACTTTTCTATATGAGAATATTATAACTTGATTTGGATGTCTGAAGGAATTGGTTAGCAATCGCAACATCCATTTCATAAATGCTACCATAGTTGCCTTGACGAACACATATGAGATTAAGCATCGAAAAACCACTCCATATCATCCTCGTGCTAATGGAAAAATGGAAAAGACCAATGGAATTTTATGCAAGGTCTTGACTAAGATAATTTCGGAGGCAGGTACCAATTGGAAGACCAAACTCTTTACAGCTTTGTGGGCATATCGCACCGCATATAAAGTAACTACCAACTCTACTCCGTTTTAACTACTTTATGGTCAAGAGGCAATTTTACCCATTGAATTGGAGGTTCAAAGTTTACGGATTACCTTGGATGAACGACTCAGTGACAAAGAATCATTACATTCTCGGTTGGCAAAATTAGAAGAATTGGATGAAATACGGACTACAACTCTTTTTCACATGGAAGCAACTCAAAAACGGAGGAAGAGTTACTATAATAGTAAACTACGTCCAAAGATTTTTATGCTCAATGATTTGGTATTATTGTATGATAGCTGGTTTAATCATTTTCTGAAAAAATTTTAAGTTTGCTGGCATGGATCGTATTGGGTGATTGAAGGTTTTTCTAATAGGTCTATTCAATTGGAAGATTTCATGGGCCATCGCTTCAGTACCCGCATTAACGGGAACCAATTACGATTATATAATACATAAAATCCGGGACGAGTTTTCATTTTTTTTGGAAGGGTGACTTCGAATGGACACAAGGTAGACCTAAGTATGGTATAAGTGCATTAGGGTGTAGAGGCAGCTGAAAAGATAGTTATTAATTATTAATGTGTCAGATGGGACGGAGGTGAGAAACGGACAGTATGGGTAACATGTTGTCATTATCACTAAGTAGTAAAAAGAATAGGAGTGGAGCACTAGTTAGAGGTCATTCTGTATTGTCATTCTGGGTGGTTTTTTTTTGAGATTGCTATTTCTTGTGTTCCTTACGTTTTCAAGCGTAGTAGTTCCAGTTAAGAGTTTGAGAGAGGGAGCGTTATGGCAATTGAAAGTGCAAAGCGAGGTACATACAAAGAAGATAGTAGACGAAAAGTGAGAACTAGACGCACATCAAACCACTTTCTATGATAATCATTACCGATAAGGAGCCAATAGATGGATTGGATGAGGAGGAAAATTTGAATTTATAATCAGAATTGGTGGAACCTACATTCGATAATGTAGCAAATGATTAATTGGATGGTCCAGAGGAACTAGTAACTTTGTAGAATTTTGTTAAGTAGTTTTTAGATAGGAATCAATTGTGTGTTTGCGAGGAGGCTGCACAGATAGAAGTGGAGCTGTGTAGAATAGATATTAGTTCGTTTTAGTAAGATATTGATAAAATAGATTAATAGTCCATAGAATAGTCAGTTCAGGAAGATAGATGGTTGATTTAGTTATTAAAAGCAGTTTATTATAGGATTACGGTTAGGATCTAGAAATCAGTAGCAATTATATAGGAGTTGTAGAAGTTTGTTGGAGTACCAAACTGTGATAGTCATGAGCCGAGATTAAGCTTGGTACTACCTCTTTGTTCTCTTTGTTTTTTTGTTGCTAAAGAATAATGGATAGTTTTTGAATACTGAGAAGTGAGTTTGTGGAATAAATCAGAGATTGATTTATGAGTTAATGATTATGTAATTGGAGTATTATGTGATTGAATTATATGAGAAGTTATTGGATGATTGATTATGGATGGAAGATTATAATTGTTGTTTATTGAGAGTTGTGTGTGTTTTGGATAAAGAAAGTCTGTGATTACAGAAATTCTATGAATTCAAATTGGTTGGAGTAAAGTCTGTTATTCCTGGTGTTGGATGGAATTTATGAGTTTTGAACAGTCTTTTAAGAGTGCAAGGTTGTACACTATTGCTATCAGTTGATGAAGGAGTATTGTTACTAGAAGGAAGCATTGCAGTATTTCTTCGAGTTTTAGTGATTTAAAATACGGTTAATTGTGTGACCCTAACAAGTAAAGTTCATGTGCTTAGTCTCTCTATGTTCGAATTCTCCTATACAAGTTTATTCTGAAAGGAATTTGTAGAATAAGTAAAACAACAATTACAATAAGCCTATAGCTATACCTTTGGAAGCCAATTTAAAGTTGATGAAGCTCACTAATGAAGAATTTGCTAAAGTTGAAGGTCAAATATAAGGTATTCTATACAATGTAGCAATGAATTCACTTATGTATCTAATGTTTGGCAGAAGAGTAGATCTTCCATATGCAGTAAGTATTGTGAGCTAATACATGTCAAAGGTTGGATCAATCCATTGAACAACCATCAAAAGGATCATGAAGTAGTTAAAAGATACTTTGCATTTTAAATTATGCCTTAGAGATCATAACATTACTTTACATGGTTATTGTAATGTGGATTGGATTAGAGATGCAAATGATAGAAGATCAACAATTGAATATGTTTTTTTTATCGGAATGGAAATTATTTCATGGAATTATAAAAGACAACCAACAATTGCAAGATCAACAATAGAGGCAAAGTATATGGCAGTAAGCCATAGTGCAATGGAGGCAATATTGCTAAGACAACTTTTGGAAGACATTAGACTTGTACAAATGGAAGCAACTTCAATGAAGTGTGACAATCAAAGATGTCTTGCATTTGTAAAGAATCCAAAGTATCATTCAAGTACCAAGGACATTGACATTCAACATTACTTTATAAAATAAAAGATTGAAATGAGAGTGATTGATATGAAATTTCATGCAACAAAAGATATCCTTGCTGATTTGTTGACAAAGATATTAGTAAAAGATAGACATCACATGTTAACAAAGGCATTAAGATTGAAAGCATTTAATTAATAGCAAAGTGAGAATGTTGAAATAAATAAGTAAAAATGAAAGTAGAATAAGTTACATTATAGAGGATATTATTTTAGGTGAATTGCTAATGATAAAAGAGTAAACTCTTGATATATAAGAAGGCCAAAAAATAAGGTAGATGAATGGACAAAGGATCTTAAGAATACAAAAAATATTCTAAAAATATATTTTTATAATAGATAAAATAGATATTAATAGTTTAAATAGAATGTTAGATGGATATATTTAGTAAAAGATGGAAGTTGTCCATTAGAACAACTTATAAGAACATTAGGACAACCACCACTTATAAGTAACTAATGTTGGAAGTAAAAAAACATCTTCCTCCATACTTTCTTTATGAGCAACTTTGCTAATGATATATATATTGGTGATTTCAAAGTTCTTTTTTTTCAATACATTACATCAAATCCCATATTATGCATGAAAAAAATGAGATTCAAAAAAATACCACCATAACTTCATACTGTGAAGTCAACCATTGTTTAAAAAAAAAAAAAAAAAAAATTGAGTTGAGTAACAAGGTCAACTAGGAACTGAAATCCTAAAAACAGGGATGTCAGCAGAGTGTTGGAACCAAGACCATGGACACAATTCTCAAGGAGCTTCAAACTAGAACTTTGAAGAAGAACCTCAAAAATGTTCACACCCTTATAAATAATCACAGGTACTCGGATAGGCATACTACCCAGTAATCCCAACCTAATGCAGAATGCGGTGGGCAAACACAGCAATTCATTTGCCAATCTTCACCAATCAACAAAAACATGCCCAGCCTGGACGTCTCAAACGAGGTCACAAACCATAACAAAGACACCCAAAGCGATGAGAGCAGGACTGCCAATCTGAAGACACCCACTTGAAATTGCTGACGTACTCGAAAGCCACCCGCCGACTGGCCTACTGAACTTTGAATCAAGGCCAGGACATAAACAGACAGAGCAAAGTAAAAATTATTATTGCAAACCTGGATAAGGCTGACACTCAACTTCCTATTGACACTCCAAAATATGAAGAGATATCTACGATAGATTAAGAGATAGCATGTCTCTGTACTGAGCAGCAAAAAACAAAAAAAAAAAACAAATACAAAACAAAACAAAAATGAATGCCGTAGGAATCGCTGGATAGATAAGACTGAGAAATGAACTTGGTGGTTAGCGATGGTGCTTGACTGGAAGGAAGCTTTCCTAGCGTTTCTACGAGGATGGTGATTTCAATCCAGGGGAATGAATCATGAGCATTGAGTGTGCAAGACTGGGCGACAGTGATGACCAGGACACTGGTAGAGAGGGAACGAAAGGGACTGGCATCATTGTGAGAGAAGGTCAGAAGGGAAGGAGGCCGAGGAGGTTTGGAGCAGCGTTGAGAGTGTTGTTTCCAGGTCGTTGGAAGTGATACATCAGCATCGGCATCAGCATCAGCATCTCTAGGGTAGTGGGACGAGGGGTAGAATCGTAAGCAGTGTTGAGGTGATCTTTTCCGTCGCTATGAAGCTGGTGGGTGGGACATGCCGGTGCACGGTTGTGACAAGCCCCACGACCTTTACATCTATGAGGAGAATGGCTGGTTGTGCAACCGCCTCCACCACGCGATGTGGCTTCCTGGCCAGCTTTGAGAAGCGTCGTCTGCCAGGTGCGGGGAGGTGCCTGCCTGTAACGAACTCGCACACGGTTACAGCCCATTTTGGTGGGAGGATGAGCATATGGAACAGTACGCTGGGCAATTATTGGGTGCGAGTACCGTCGAGCGAGAGAATCGCGTGCTACAGTGGTCGTGTGCGTCTTGATCGTGCAGGTAGGGGGAGAAGAGGTAGCTCGAGTGTGGGGAGGGAGTTTGGGGCGTCGCGGAGTAGGAGGTTGCTGCAGCAGAGAGACGGGATGGATTGCGCAATGCTGCACTTGATGGACACAGCGCCGTTTAGAGGAGTGAGCCAGGCTCCGTCGCGAGTGCGGGATGCCGGGGATTCGATGGTGCCCATGGCGTTCTTCAGGTTCGGAAAGAGCAATCTCCCGGACGTTGTGCAGGTTGGATTCCGGTTCTCTCACAATTTCGAGCATGCTTCCTCGTTCTTGTCACTGTAAATCTGGGGCGTTGGATAAGAGAAATGTGCCTGCGGATGTGGATTAGGTGCCAAGTTCGTTTCTGATTTATCAGTATGGTGGGTGTGTTCGCCCAATCCCAAAAGCATTGCAACTCTCTGTGGGAGTGACCTCAATCCAGAGATTGGTTGAAAGAGAGTTGTGAATATTCATCCTAATGCGTTATGTTAGAGACGAGGAGAGAACAATGTTTTCTTCGGGAGAGAGAGATTCTTGTTTGGACGATTTCGGATGAATATTTGGTAATGAATTTCGAATTTAGTCTTTATTCTTCAAAGTTAGTATGCATCGAGACCGGAGAAGGTCTTTGTCCATTGCTGAATGTAGAACAATATTTTGAGTTGTTACGCTGAATTCCATGATCGTCGAGGACCATAAAAGGCCGACTTTGTCACGGTGTTTGGGGTGTCCACTCGCTATTCTACGTGTCCTAAGCAGCTGGTAAGGGTCACCAACGTATAGTCGAATTTCAAGGATGGCGTAGTCAAGTGAAGATAAGGTTCGATCTGCACCATTGCAGATAGCGTAATGTAATCGAGACTCGGATTCCAACAGGTTTTTACTTGGTTAAGGCGAACGAATGAAAAATGCTGTAGTATCATTGTTTTTTTTGTTTACGGGTTCATCGACTTGGAGCACATAAATTGCTGCCTCCGTAATTTTTTTTTTAATCCTATGATCTTGTATGTGGAGCACACCCTGGTTGAATATTAATTTTTGGCGCAGGCAGGAGACCCAGTGCTCCATGAGCCTGCTGAAGAAGTGATGAGGGAAGACATCGGGAGTGCACGTATTGAGAAGGCCATAAATGACATGGTAGATGTCATGCGTGCCGGTCCTGGAGTCGGTCTGGCCGCTCCCCAGATTGGAATTCCTTTACAGGTATGCAATTCTACCAATTGTTGCTTCACAAGAATCCATCTCTCCGTGACGGACATAAGCTTGTCAGTTCAGAGTTAAGCGATCCACCTTGCCCATCTTGAGGTGGTGATCACCGCAACTTGTTACACACAATTTGATATCTGTCGCAGGGTGTGGGGGGAATCTGTATGTAGATTATCGTGCTGGAGGACACGAAAGAGCTTATGAGTTACACCTCTCCTGAGGAGTGTGAAGCCCAACAGAGAACACCTTTCGATCTTTTGGTAAATTAATGCTTGTTTTCTTTATCATATTCTAGAGGTTTTAGATAACTTGGAGCGTCAGCCTAGATCAATTATGGAGGCAATGCTTCATACTGAGGAGAATTCGTTGATACAGAATGAATAGCCATGTCACGAACATGTATATCTAGAAAAACGCTACTCTCTTCTGTACACTAGTTTGTAACTGCCGTAATTAAGCGTGTACCTTTTGATCTGGATATGCAACAATCGGTTGTTTCGAAATAACCGATTGAAGTGATCTCTTAGTTCATGGGTTTACTTTGACGAAGTTATATTTTGACAACGTGCAGGTTATCATAAACCCAAAGCTCGAAATGAAGGCTAGCGGTGGTACAGCTTTTTTTTTCGAAGGTTGCCTCAGGTTTGGGTTTATCCTCTTGCCATATTCTGGTTATTCTTGATGTAACGGAAAATCAAACCGCGTCATCGGTCCCACCTGTTCTTGAAGCAAAGTCTAACTCTTTTATCGTAGAACTTCTCGTCTTGACTATGTAGTCCAAGTGTGTCGACTTTGCATATACTGAAGCAATCATACGGTTCTTCTCACGATTTTTTTTTTTGTTCTCATTGGATCCAGCGTTGCGGGGCATAGGGCCCTTGTAGAACGGCACTTGGAAGTTGAAGTCACAGGTCTTGGAAGAGATGGGCAGCCTTTGCATTTTACAGCTAAAGGATGGAAGGCACGGATATTACAGCATGAGTATGACCACTTGCAAGGCCTTCTGTATGTAGACCGAATGGTGAAGCGAACGTTCCGGAGCACAGACAACCTAAGGCTTCCTTTGCCATCTGGATGCCCTCGTCCTGGTGTTGGTAAAACTCCCACATGTACATAAAGCATTTTCCTGGAGTTACTTTTACTTCGTAGTTTCCAACATTCCACTCAGTAGGTACCATCATTTTATGGATCGTGTGCGTCGAAGCATAGGTTATTTATAAATCAAGCGTTAGCTTTTAGATCTTAACCTCGGGATTCATGGAGAATGCTTTATTGACGTTAAACTCTTTAGATATACCATTCTCTTTGTACGAGACTCTGAACATGTATGAGTCACGAGTGGCACAATGCAGGCTTGATTACGTGTAACATGCATCCTCAAAGTTCTGGCAATTAATTCAACAATACAGACGGATCCCAATTTTTTCAAATCAGTATCACCTCCGTCTACAATTATGCACAATATTGAAAGTGCTTACTTCCAAGAAAATGCCTATTACTAGTCCAGTATGGCAGTGTCATGATCAAATACTTCATCTGACCCGCTATTGGTAGGATCCTTATGAAATGAAACTGCTCAGGTTATACACTCACTCAGTGATGCATTGCCTCCACTTACTACATCTACTGATGTCCTATTATATCTGCATCCACAGCGTTTTCCTGTGAGTGAAAATGTAATGGACTTCACTTAAGATCTCAGAATGTGAATTAACTCGCATCCAACGAAATGGTCTTTTGTTTTTACCTTTAACTGCTGATTCAAAATCCAAAGACGGCTAAGATATATCATCTGAAGTTGATGGAATTGAATGAATTTATTCAATATGCTAAAAGGTGGACCATTATCTACCAATTCTGCGTCCTCCCACAGAGTAGTATTGAATAATTTTGAATACATAATTACTGAAGACGGAAAATGTATTGCTTATGATTACAACAAAGCATATAAATTTACTACACAGGTTAATTTTTTTAGTGCTAGAAGATCCAAGGATAAATGTAAAATTTGTTCCACCTAGCATTGTCTTCACCAGAGGTCATAAGAAAGCTGCACCACGAGGTTGGTATAAGCCATGCAGATCGTACCAGTTGACTACAGAAACATTGGCCCCTGCAGAATAAGAAACTCTTCAACCTGAAAAAGATAAATAAATAAACAAATGCAGCATTAGTAAGTACGCATCACGGTATGAAAGAAACATTCCCATGCTAAAGAATTCAATACTTTACCATACGGTACAACAGCAACATCAAGATTGGAACAAGATGAAATCCTTGTGAAAAAGACTTAAAACAATAAATTCAGATACAAACCATTTCTCGGATGTTAGATTGAAACGGAGCGAGTCTTTGAAACCTTGCTTGCAAATCTAGTTACATTTACAGGTTTGTGTGCATTAAGAACTGCATATTGCAGAGGAGTATTTTGCAGGTTGCAATCCGCAAAATAAAACAACCGCCAGGACACATGAGTACAAAAGTTAACCTCCAACATACCCCATAATGCTGTACTGAACTGGAAGTAACTACAAACATGGGTCCAAAAGCTGAACCATTCTCCATTGTGTACTAAACCTAAAAGCAGTTCCAACTTTGCCAACTGCTTTCTTTCCAACCTACGAAAGGGCCAACCTGTCTCTTTCAGAACCATGACAATTAAAAGCCCCATCACTACTAATGAAAAAATTATACTTCCGGCCCCATGCTTTCGACGACGTCAAGGTGTCCATTTACTGCACACATGTGTAGGTCTGCACCCAACATTCAAGAGCCCTCCAACAGTCAGTCTCTGTAGGTGTCTCAAAAAGGACGTCGCAGAGCCAGCACTGAACCAACACAATATCACAGCGGTTTTCAATTCGAGCAAGTAATTTCTTGGATACTAGTCCGGCGTTGAGTGTCGTAGTAACTTACAGAGAATCTCCATACCTTGCGACCTGCATTATGTCGAAGAGCATCATGATCATTAGAACACCCAAAATCATACAACCCCTATTATTTTACCATTGCTACGATGCTTCAACTATTGCTTGTCTTGGATGCATCACCTATGAAGTTTTCCTAAAACTTTTAAGTACCTCTCGATTATTTTGGGGACAATATATCCGATGGAACATTAGTACAACCTAAACATACTACCTTACACCTAGTGTTACGTGTATAGTAATATTGGAACTAAAATCCTCTACTCAAATCTGAGCCCTTGGGTCATCACTAACGAACTGGCCATCACATACGGAGAAAAAAAAGGGCAAATAAAACACAAGAATTTCAGCACTTCGGAAACAATACATCTAACGAATACCTGAGTAATTTAACATTAAGCTTGCCTGGAGAAAATCACGGACTGGAGCCGGGGTCTGAGGCTGATCTTGTGCAGGATTATTATGGTACACCGGAACCGCCATTTAGATCTTCAAATTGAAGCAACAGCGGAGACTACTGCGCTTAGACACTTTTTGGCTTTTATCAAACTCAGCGTAAGTTTCAGACAGAGCTGATGAGGGTAGTTGTTGCTCTTTTGGAGAACACTAATTGCACATGAAGGACGTCGTGAGGAAGAAGACGGAGTGTCATCCAAATATAAATAAATAGGCTCAAAAGGAAACCACTCGGTTATCATCCGGGCCCAGCTTGCCCTGCAAGTTAGTCACCCAGTTTCAGAAACAGTCTCTATGGATTGCTGTTTCTTGCACAGGCAAACCACGCTTTCAGCTTCATCGTGTCCACTTTCGCTAAGTTCTTCAGCTGTATTATATTTTCTTCTTGCTTTCTTTCTTCAGCGATGTATTTCACGGGCGAGCTCTTCTTGTAATGCATGTATCCTGTTACTTGCCATAATCAATCTTTGAAATGATGATGGTAATGAATTTTTCATGGAAATGACTAACTCAGAGGCTTTAAAAGACATTCTATCGAGGAGGTTTTTGAAATCATCCAAAAGGCATTTCAAGCAGATTGAGGTGGGAGGTTAGAGTTTGAAAGATTGAAGGTGGAAGGGGGCAGCGGTGTGGAGATGGACGGGTTGAAGAGGTTGGAGTATCTGTCTCTTGTGTCGAAGGTTTGCACGGAGTTGGAGGCACACATAGGCTGCAGCGACAAGACCTTGGCGGAGTTCATAGTCGACTTAGCGCAGAAGTGCGAGACGGTGGAGCAGTTCGGGAAGTTGCTCAAGGCCAACGGTGCCGAGATGCCAGAGTATTTCGTAAAGACGTTGTTGACGATTATTCACGCTATCTTGCCGCCAGTGAGCAAGGCGGAGCGGGAGAGGTTGAGCAAGGGTTTAGGCGGGGATAAGGACTTGAAACGGACTGCATTTCCAGGGTTGGCAGTGCCGGATAGTAAGCAGCGGGTGCGGGAATTAGAGGAGGAGCTCGAGGCGGACGGAGTCGGAGTTAGGGTTTCGGAGGGGAGGAGGGAGGAGCGGGGTAGTGCGAAGGATGATGGACGCGGTGGCGAGAGTGATGATGGTGTCAGAGACAGGGATCATCGGAGGGACAGGGAGAAAGATAGTGTGAGGGTTAGGGATGGTGGCGGGGAGCGGGACGGGAGGCGGGATGCGAGGGGCAAACCTTACGACAGGGAAGATCGTCGGGGGAATGGAGGTGGGCGAGCTAGAGAAAAGGAGCGTGGCGGTAGAGATAAAGACGATGTAAGTGGTTGGAGGAATAATGACAGGTATGGTGGTGAAAGTGGAAGAGGAAGAGGGAGGGATAGGGAAGTCGATTACGAAGATGGAGACAGAGTTGGTCCTAGCTCAGGGAGTGTTGTCCCAAGCAGAGCGCCAGTCGTGGATGAGCCAGAGCTTTACGGAATATACAAAGGGAGAGTGTCCAGGATCATGGATTATGGTTGTTTTGTGCAATTGTTAGGGGTTAGGGATCGGAAGGAGGGGCTAGTGCATGTGTATAATATTGCGTCTCGACGGGTTGTCAATGCCAAGGATGCCGTCGAACGGGACCAGGAAGTGTGGGTGAAAGTTTTGTCTGTAAGTGATAAGAAGATTAGTCTTAGTATGCGAGACGTTGATCAGAAAACAGGAGAAGATTTACTTCCCATGAAGCGTACGACAACTGAAGAAGAAAATTTGCGTGCCAATCCATCCAGCTCTAGTTTGGCTCCAGAGATGCGAAAGGGACTGTCGGGTATAACTATTGTGGAAGAAGAAGATAACACTTCAAACCGTAGACCCATGAAGAGAATGAGTTCGCCTGAGCGATGGGAGGCCAAACAACTTATTGCATCAGGTGTGCTAGGTGTTAGAGACTACCCAATGTATGATGATGATGGTGGAGGAATGCTGTATCATGATGAAGGTGCGGAAGAAGAGCTTGAGATCGAGCTCAATGAGGATGAGCCAGCTTTTCTTCGGGGCCAAACTCGTTACTCAGTCGATGTTTCTCCAGTGAAGATTGTGAAGAACCCTGATGGTTCGTTGCAAAGAGCTGCCATGACACAGTCTGCGCTTGCTAAAGAACGACGAGAATTGAGGGAGCAGCAACAACGGACAATGCTCGATTCCATTCCAAAGGATCTGAACAGGCCTTGGGAAGATCCCATGCCAGAAACTGGTGAGAGACATCTCGCGCAGGAGCTGCGAGGAGTAGGTCTGTCAGCCTATGATATGCCGGAGTGGAAAAAGGATGCGTTTGGAAAGGCTCCCACTTTTGGGCAAAGGTCCAAACTTTCGATTCAAGAGCAGAGACAGAGCCTACCCATATATAAGCTGAAGAACGAGCTTATCAAGGCGGTGCACGACAACCAAGTTTTAGTTGTGATTGGAGAGACAGGTTCTGGGAAGACTACGCAGATGACTCAGTACCTCGCAGAAGCTGGTTACACAACCCGCGGAAAGATAGGTTGCACTCAACCCCGGCGGGTTGCTGCCATGTCTGTGGCGAAGAGAGTAGCGGAAGAGTTTGGATGTAGACTTGGGGAGGAGGTAGGGTATGCGATCCGGTTTGAGGACTGTACAGGTCCCGAGACAGTTATCAAATATATGACGGACGGGATGTTGTTGAGGGAGATCTTGATAGACGAAATGTGTGCATCGTATTCAGTCATCATGCTTGATGAAGCTCACGAACGTACTATCCATACAGACGTTTTGTTTGGGCTTTTGAAGGGGCTTGTGAAACGCAGACCTGATTTACGGCTTATTGTCACTTCGGCTACGCTGGATGCGGAGAAGTTTTCGAGATACTTTTTTGATTGCCCTATCTTCACCATACCTGGAAGAACTTATCCGGTGGAAATACTATATACGAAGCAGCCGGAGACTGATTATTTGGATGCTGCCTTGATTACTGTCATGCAGATTCATCTCACAGAACCTGAAGGTGATGTTCTCCTTTTCTTGACAGGGCAAGAAGAGATTGATACTGCATGCCAAATTCTCTATGAGCGGATGAAGGGTCTGGGACCTAATGTGCCAGAACTGATTATTCTTCCAGTTTACAGTGCTCTGCCTAGTGAAATGCAGACAAGAATTTTTGAACCCCCACCACCTGGTACAAGAAAGGTTGTTGTTGCAACAAATATTGCTGAGGCCTCTCTCACAATTGATGGAATATACTACGTTGTGGATCCTGGATTTGCAAAGCAAAACGTTTATAATCCTAAGTTGGGTCTGGATTCTTTGGTAATTACTCCAATATCACAGGCTTCTGCCAGGCAACGAGCTGGGCGTGCAGGAAGAACTGGACCTGGCAAGTGTTACAGGTTATATACGGAAAGCGCATATAGGAATGAGATGTTACCTACAACAGTACCAGAAATTCAAAGAGTTAATCTTGGTTTGACAACATTGACAATGAAAGCAATGGGAATTAATGATCTTCTATCCTTTGATTTCATGGATCCCCCTCCACCCCAAGCACTTATATCTGCTATGGAACAGCTTTACAGCCTTGGAGCCCTTGATGAGGAGGGTCTTTTGACCAAGCTGGGAAGAAAGATGGCAGAGTTTCCACTGGAGCCACCTCTTTCAAAGATGCTTCTAGCCAGTGTGGACTTGGGTTGCAGTGACGAAATCTTGACCATTATTTCTATGGTGCAAGCTCAGAATATCTTTTACCGACCACGAGAGAAACAAGCACAGGCTGATCAGAAGAGAGCGAAGTTTTTTCAAGTAGAGGGTGATCATTTGACACTGCTGGCAGTATATGAAGCTTGGAAAGCTAAGAACTTTTCAGGTCCCTGGTGTTTTGAGAATTTTGTGCAGTCTCGATCGTTGAGGAGGGCTCAAGATGTGCGGAAGCAGCTTCTTACGATTATGGATAGGTACAAGTTGGACGTTGTGAGTGCAGGCAAAAATTTTACAAGAATACGAAAGGCAATAGCAGCAGGGTTTTTCTTCCATGCAGCTCGGAAGGATCCCCAGGAGGGTTACCGTACTCTGGTGGAGAACCAGCCAGTATATATCCATCCAAGTAGTGCTTTGTTTCAGAGGCAACCTGATTGGGTTATCTACCATGAGCTGGTGATGACCACAAAGGAGTATATGCGAGAAGTGACTCTAATGGACCCTAAATGGTTGGTTGAACTGGCTCCACGTTTCTTCAAAGTTGCTGATCCCACAAAAATGAGTAAGAGGAAGCGACAGGAGCGAATTGAACCTCTCTACGATCGATACCATGAGCCAAATTCATGGCGCCTTAGTAAGAGACGGGCTTAAATACTTGGGAAAGTTTCAAGGCAAGCAGAGTCCTTCTCTACACGGATGGGAGGTGTATTACGATTGTTTAGAGAGTCTCGGGGAGGAATGTCGTGAAGCAAACTCGCCATTAGCAAGTGCTTTTTTGTCTAACCTGCCGCTTGTGCTGCACGAAGGCTCGGCTTCCATGAGCTCACAGCAGTTCCGAATGCCTTTGATTTTAGTCATGGCATGACACCTTACTGCATATAATGTGGAGATCATTAATGGTGAGAAACGACTGCAGCAGGTACATCAGCTTATTTGTCTTTTTGGATTCAGATCTCAATTTCTTGAGTAGGTCAAGAGAAGCCTTTCCTCAAACTTGTATTCTAGTCCAGATTTCAATATGGTAGTTGTCCGCTGGAGGCCAGGTTGGAACTTCTAGTGTGCCTGGTTTGGTACTAGTGGTTTCGACAGGGATGTGCCAGTTTTAGATTTAAAAGCTTCAAATGGCTGACTTTTTCTCTTTCCTGGTGGAAACAGGGCCTAAATGATACATGGATGTTTCATTCGAATGTAGATCTAAGGTCACGGAGCTTCTGATGCTCGAGATAGTCTACAAGCTTGAAACCTGATAATGCCATCCATGCGCAGTTTTAAAGATTTGGAGGTCCATCGTGCAGGCACTGAATATTTTGCACACCCATGTTGACGACTTTGCTAACGTTACAGTTATTGAAATCCTTTCTTCAATTCTTTGTCTTGTTTTCGGAAAGGTTCGAACATGGGTTGCCTTGTTTTTGAATTGCTGGATGTGAAAGTAGGATTCTGTTGATTTACTTAAACTAAATACTCTTGTTAAATCTGTGACTTTATGCCCTTTCTGGGGTTCAGTTAGGCAGAATAAGTGCTGAGCTGGTACGAGGATGACTACCAGTTTTGTGTTAAATTCATTGAAACCGACTCTTGCTACATCCGGTTGGGCTCCCCGTCTGCTGGAGTAGGAACCTCCAAAGGGGCATGAAGTGACTAGGAAAGCATGCATACTTGTGATGAGAACCCCAAAGCACAAAATACCTGTATGTATCTATCATGTAAACATAGAAATCTTCTCATTGGCCGTGAAGAAAGGAACTTGGGGACATGGGAGCACTGGAACTCCGTAGTTTGGAAGAAATTGCTTTTAGAAACTTTTGCTAGTATATATACATATAAACATAATGATGAAACTAATTAGGTGTGGATTGGAAGCTTTGAACATTATGGGATGGTCTTTTTATCTTGTGATGTCTTAGCATTATTGGCACAGTTGAAGTCACCCTTCATATGCAAGCTTAAGGTTGAGGATATAAAAGCAAATACAAATTATATAAAAAGACATAGATGGAAAGAGAGTAATAACAAAGATAAAAATCTATAAAAGAAAATTTGTTTGCTTGTTGATTTTGAGATAGTATTAAGAAGAGTAAATTTTATGATTTGATTAGTTTTTAAAATAGAATCATATATAAAAAAGGACATTAAAAAGCAATAAGAGAACATATATTCTTTTAAAATGAAAAATATACATGCATGTTGAATTGTGAAGGAGGAATAAGAGGTATCAATGGTAGTGGCATTAAAAATATATTGTAAATTTGGTCATGAATTTAATAAGAAATATACTAAAAAAATATTTTTTTAAGATTTTATTTTATAGATTACTTAGTATGTATAGAGTTTAGAATATTAATAGACAATTCAATGGTATATGTTAAGATTGAATATTTCTAAAACCATAATGTTATTATGTACTATATAAAGAAAAGATCCAAATTTATTGATTTTGATGAATGAGTAGTGCAATTAGAAAAATAAGTTCAAAAATAGATTTTAAAAAATAATATAGTTACAATTATAGGAATTTAAGTATACTTAGAAGATAACATTTAAAAGTCATTGGAAGATGTGAGTACAACCAATAGATCATTAGATTGTTTAGTTATAATTTTTTTTGTTTTTAAATAATGCTACAATTGAATCCAAATTATACAATTAAAAATAAAAAGTGTGTTTTTAAAAACAATAGTAAACTTAGTTTGGCCAAAAAATGGTTATTATCAAAGACAAGAAGACTAGAAACTCTTTAAATAAGATTAAGAACAAAAAAAACATTTACAAGAATGAAGAGAGTTTCACTTTAGTCTCAATATATACTAACTAAGAGCTACATAACAACATTTTATAGGACCTCCAACACAAGTTCAACATGTTTAATTTATAAGACAAGTTTTTTATGTGTGAAGGCTAATAAATAAATGAGATTTTTTTCAAAGAAAGATAACAAAATGATAGTAAGTAAATATGCATATTCAAAAGAAACTAGAACGGCTTTTGCCAAAAGACATGAAAACTAAAGATCCTTAAAACTAGATTAAAAACATAAAATGACTTAAAAAGAGTGAAAAAGGCTTTATTCTTGCTTCTATATATATACTATCTAATTAAGAGCTACATATTGATGTTTTATAGGACCTCTAATACATATCCAACTTATGAGAGATGTATCAATCTTACAAGATTAGTTTCTTACATTTACACCACATAGTTAGATTATACCACAAATTATCAACATGTACAACAAGTGGCTAATTTATTGGCCAAGTTTTCAACCTATCAATCATCTATAGAGCTGTATAACAATAAAATTGTGTCTATGAAACTACCAAAAAGCTTTTCATAAGATATTATCAAATATATCTATTTTAATCTACTTCTATTAATTCATATTATCTAGATAATCACTTGAATAAATATGTATGTCCATATCATTATTTCCCTCTTGTAACAAGGTATGGATAAGATAATTATATTGTTGACACATAGAGATAGATAATTAGGGCTGTTTTTGAGAAGTTTTTAGAATTTTTTAGAATTAGGGCCAAGTTGGTGGTATATGTGGAGCCTACTATAGAACATTCTAGAAGAATTAAAGGTGATTAAAGAATCTTCTAAAAAAAATAATTATCTTTATGGAGCTTATTATTAGAGACATTTTAGAAATTTCTAAGATGGTTGGATAAAGTATAAATATGATTAACTAAGGCCATTTGAAGCATTCAATCAAATAAGACTTTGGACACTTTCTCTTAATAAAATTTGGTTTGCATTTTTTGTTCTATTCTCTTCTATTTATTTTTGTTCTATTTTGTCTTTTATTTTCTATTTTGTTTATTTCTATTTAGTTTTGTTCTGATTTATTTCGTCTTACTTTGTGATAGAATTTATATTGCTACAAATTTGAAGGATTTTAGATCTTTAAGAGAATTTACTCTCATTTCATTAGTATCAAAGCAAGTATTAGTCTGTTCTTTAGTAATATATTAATAGCCATTATCTAGTTAGAAATCAATTATTGTCGTCACATCGATTATTATTTTGAAGCTACTACAAGCTACTTTTAAGAAATCAATTGAAAGAATAGAAGGCATTACGATAGCAAAGTTTGGCAAGGAAATTGCAGCATGGGAGATATGAGAGAGCCATCTTAAATAGAGGCTGAAGTGCAACATCTTCTAGACCAAATAGCTACTTTTCAAGACAAATGGAAGCTTTTAAGACAAGAAAATTGACATCTCCTAGGCTGAAATTAAGCAAGCTTGAAACATATTCTGGAACTTCAAGGCAAGAAGATGTATGCCAATGGCTCTTTAATATGAGACAATATCTCCAACTATCTAGGGCAAGCACCACTCAAGGAATTATGTATGTAGCTAGCTATTTGAGAAATAAGATAGCTATTTGGTGGCAATATCAAACTCAAAACTATGGAGCTTAAGATAGATTTTATAACTAGGAAGAGTTTGAAACTGAACTTAAGAATGAATTTTGGCCAATCAAAGTAGAAAAGTTAGCACTCAATCAATTGGCTAACCTTATATAATTGAAGTCAGTACAAGATTATGTTTCTTGATCAAGTCTTTATATCTTTAAATTGGTAACGTTTCAAAAGTAAAGATCATGGATTGATTTGTATGAGGATTGAAACCTATGGTTCACCAAGATATAGAATTAAGAGATCCACAAACATTTGAAGAGGCAATTAGGATTGTAGAGAGGATTGATGCTATAGATTTCAAAAACTGTGAAACACGACCTATAGGACAAAATCCTATGCCATTATCTAATATTATGAGACAAAAAACAACACAAATGGAGATTAACATCTTACAAGGACTATTGACATGACAAAGATGAAAAATATTGGCACAAAAAGAATTGTGTTATTATTGTCAAGAACCATGCCATTAGATTCAAAATTATTTGAATCGTCAAAATTCAGATATCAAAAAATTAAAGTGTATTCACAATCTTGAGGCTCACCAAGATGACAAAGAAGTGGAACAAAAAATAATGCTATCCACTAAAAGCATTGAAGGCTAAAATAAGAGATAGTTGATGTCTCTCAAAGACAAATAATATGACCTTGAATAACTATCAAAAGGGTCGATTGGTGTGTCTAGCGGGTCAACTAAGAGGACAATTATATTGAGTGCTTTTAGATTGCAGTTCTATAAAAAATTATATCTCAACTAAGATTCTCAACCAACTTAGGATTAAAACCAAGGTGATTAAAGGAAGAAGTATACATCTAGTTGATGATCAAGAGAACATATTAAGTGAGACATGTGAAGAAGAAATCTTGAAGTTGAATGATACTTATGCCTTGAGAAAGAAGTTCAAGGTAACAAAGTTCAGATATGATGTCATGCTTGCTACGGAATGGCTAGAAGTGGAAAATAAGGAAGTTGATTGGCTAATAAGGAAAATCTCTTTCAAAGGTGATGGATACAAGGTGACTTTTTGTATCTTTGCATCAAGTGAGATAACAAAATAACTACAGCTAAAAGCTTATTTGTAGGCATGACCTTTATGAAGAAACAAATATTACATAAGCAATTAGTATATATAGTGGTTCTAAATCTTGCCTCAATTGTGAGAAAGATAATTGAAGGATTAGAATAGGCAAAGCAAGTCATACATGAATATTAGGATGTTTTTTCAATTGAATTACCTAGTGGTGTGCCACTTGATTGAGGTGTCTTCTTTCAAATAGAATTATTACTTGGAACCAAATCCATAAGTCATCCAATTTATCACCTAGCACCAAATAAACTTAAAGAGCTACAAAATACATTGGAAGAACTTTTGGAGAAGAATCTTATTGAAGAAAGCATATTGCCATAAGAAGCACTTGTATTCTTTGCATCCAAAAAAAGATGGTGGACTTTGACTTTGTATCAATTATCGAGGCTTCAATAATCAAATTATTAAGAATGCATATCCACTTCTATGCGAGGATGTTTTTCTTGACTAACTTCAAAATGTAATCATCTTTAGCAAATTAGACCTTTGCACTAGCTGTTGGCAGATACCTATTGCAAATGATGATATAAAAAAGATGGCATTCCATATGTGCTATGGACATTTTGAATGGCTTGTTTTATCTTTTTGCTTTATTAATGCTCTAGCTTCCTTCATGGATCACATGAACAAATTGTTTTGGGACCTTTTACATAAGTATGTAATTGTCTTCATCAATGATATCCTAATCTATAGTAAAACTCTTAAAAAGCATGAGCAAAACCTATGAGAAGTATTGCGCCAACTATGAAATAGTTATTACTATTGTAAGCAATCAAAATGTGAACTTTGGAAGTTCGAGGTCATCTTTTTAGAACATGTAGTATCCTTTGAAGGCATGTAGTATCCTACGAGGGTATGCGCATGGAACATGATAAGATCAAAGCAGTGGAAGATTGGCCAACTTCTAAAGATGCTTTTAAAGTTTGCTCATTCTTAGGCCTTGCTAGATATTATTACCATTTTATTCAATGATTTGCATATATTGTTGTTTCATTGATAAGCCTATTAAAAAAGATGCCCCATTTGAATAGAAAATGGAATAATAAAGTACCTATGATAGATTGAAAGATGTACTCATTACTACTCTAATATTACAATTGTATGATTCCAACCTTTCTTATATATTTGACATTGATGCTTCTAACTTTGCTATTGGAATAATCCTTCAAGAAGACTTGGGTAGGGACCTTGAATCTATAGCATATGAATCACACAAAGCACAATTATTCTATACGTGATCAAAAACAATTAGTAATTGTACATGCCACAAAGATGTGGTGACTCTATCTATTAGAGAAGCTAGTGATTATTTGGATTGACCATCGACTCATATTACATGATTTGCATCTGAAAAATATGAAATCACCACATCATTATTGAAAAAAATAATTGTAGCTTTTTGACATTTATCTTTAATACAAGCAAGAATAACAATATACTATATTGAATAACTTATCACAGAGACCAAATTTGAAGGACAAATTGAAAGATAAGGCAAATTTATTAATATTAAAAGTGTCATTTCAAACCTAATCAAAGAAACAAAATAGAAAGAAGCTACATGTTGGGATGTTTATTTTAAGATAGTTAGCAATTAATTTAAGGTGGACGATGCATATTATCAAGATTATAATCTTATTGATAGCTTATTTTATTTCAAGAAGCAGATTTATATACATGACAATACAATACTTTAGACATGCATACTTCAAGAGGGACATGATACTCTAATATTTGGACATTTAAGGCATGAAAAGATTCTAGAATAAATCTAAAAGGCATGATTTTAGTTAGACATGGACTTTAATGTTTGAACTTTTTTGCACTCTTGTGAGACATGTCAACATAATAAAGTATGCAATGTGACATTTCTTGAATTATTATAGCCAATTTCACTACTTAAGGCACATTGGAAGCAAGTGATTGTAGACCTCACTACGTGTTTACTGCAGATGCCTCATAATCACACCTCAATTGTTATCTTTGTGGATCAAGTCTTGAAACAACTTTACTTAGTTATGATCCAATCTAATATTGATGCTCCAACACTTGTATTAGTCTTCTTTTCATTATCTTTTGTCACCATAGATTATCTCGTGTCATCATTTTAGATTGAGATTTGTATTTTATGAAGAGTTTTTAGCAAGTCTTGTTCAAGCTATTGAGCACATGACTTGTTATATCTATGACCTTTTATCTTCAAATGGATGGACAAAAGGAAAGTGCAAATAAAACTTTAGAAGATATACTATGGACATTTGTGGTAGTTTACCATAATGATTAGGATGAATATTTCATGGCTTTAGAATTTACTTACAATGATAGTATTCAAGTAAGTACTAATCATTTATCATTCTTCTTTAATAACAGTTAGCATCCAATTATGCCAGTAACTTTTTATTGTCTTATCAATACTAATAATTTAATAATAGAAGAGTTTATATAATAGCTTATAACTGTCTTGCAAAAAATATGGCATCACCTTTTTACTACACAAAATCAATAATAATAGTATACAAATAACCACCAATAATATAAGACCTTCCAAGAGAGTAACTAGGTATTACTTTTCAACACCAACTTTCTACTTGTTACATCAACCTAAGTCTATAAGCTAGCACCTCAATAGCTTGGATCTTTTTGCATTTCTGCTATGAATTTTGATATTACATACTATGTCCAGCTTCCACCACATATTTGGATCTATTTAATCTTTTATGTTTTGAAGCTCAAAGAATTTTATAGTCAACCAAGGCTCTTGTTGGATCAAAACCAACTACTACCACTATTGGTTGTAATTGATGATCAACAAGAATATGAAATAGATGATATTTTGGAGCATTGCTACCTTTTTGTGGCAATAAATGTTGAAAACTTTAATACAAGATCCTCTAAAAAAGCTATCCCATCCATGATGCAATGTGGAAACTTGTACAAAACCTCATCTATTGTCAAGAAACAATCTAGAAGTACCATCGAGAGCAAAACAAGGATGTTTTGTATTAGTAGAGAGAGATTTATTATAATAAGTTATAAATAAGATAATTATATTATTGATGTATAGAAATAGATAATTAAGACTATTTTTAGAAAGTTTCTAAAAAAATAAAATTAAAGTCAAATTGATGGTCTATGTAGGATCGACCATGGAACATCCGAAAAGAACTAAGGGTGATTATTTAAGTGGGATCCAAATCTAGAACCTTCTAAAAGGAAGTTATTGACATAGGATCTATTTTTAAAATCTTCTAAAAATATAATTATCTTAGTGGATCTATCATTAAAGACATTCTAGAAAGTTCGAAGATGGTTGGATAAAGTATAAATATAATTGACTAAGGCCATTTGGAGCATTTGATCGAATATGGCTTTGGTTCTTTTCTCTAAAGTTATAATATCAAATGTATTATATCTCGCAATCTATTTGAAGAAGAACATGTCATTCTTAAAGGTCTTTATCCCTATTACGTCTTCTTGAAAGTTGTGACAATCACAATGATTTGTCCAACAAATCAGCAAATGATAATTCTTAAATTGAATCTACTGACTATTGATTCTTCATCTTCTTAATCCTACTAATACAAAGAAATCACAACAAAGAATAGAAAATAAAATGTAATCTCCATTGAATTTTCTTTTTTTAGAGCAAATATTTGTTCGATTCTTCATCTTAGTTTTGATAGATGTTGTTGATAAAAAGCTTTAATCTTTTCTATTGTATTTAAAAGTTTCTTTATTAAATTCTATATACATTTACTAATATTATACCTATACCAATGAATAAGATATTTTAACTTTAATTAGCACCGCCTTGGATTTAAGACTTCTTTTATTTCAAATTTTTAATTATTATCTACTTTTATATGAGCAATAGCATTTGTCTTCTTTTTAAAATATTTACTATCTTATATGGCTTAAGAAGTAACATGTAAAATATAAGATGGATCTTCATAAACTTTGATAGATATAATTAATAAGTAATTAGATTGATTTATTCACAAATAAGAAATAATCTAAGTTTATAATAATCAAATTTGTCAAAAAGACAAATAGTCTTGATATTACAATGAAGTAACCATACATTATTATCAATAAGAAATTGAGGTTTTTTCTTGCAATGAGCATCTATATTTATATTTTATTATTCTTCAACTTCTTTTAGTTGTGCCTTCATTTTTGTATGTAGCTCAAATAAATAATTTTTTAAATCTTTTGTTGTAGGATTATTTACTTTTAAAAAGTCCAAAGTATCAAATTATGGATAATAATCATAATTAATTAAAAAAAGATGTTTTTTGATTAGAAAATATATTATACTATTATTTTTAAAATCTATTAATAGAAAAAGAATTATCTAATCATCTTAATACTAATTGAAGGTATACCTCAAATACTACTTCAAAACTTCATTTATGCATTCTATTTGTCTATTAGTTTAAAGATAGAAAGTCAAAGATAGTTTTATATCTACATTTAGAAACTTAAAATGAGTTCTCTAAAATCTTGATATGAATTAAGTCCTCCTATCTAATATAATATCCTTAAGAAATCTATAATAGCAATAGATGTTGTCAAAAAAAAACTTAACTAATTCTTTACTTATGACATATTTTGTGAATAGTACAAAATATACCATCTTAGTGAAATGATCCACTATCACAAATACAAAATCAGAAGAACTTAAGATTAGAAGATCTATGATAAAATCTATAGAAATAAAAGACTATAGTTGTTTTAAAATAAGTAATGGCTGAAAAAGTCCATAAATTTAATGAGAAATAATTTTTGATCTTAAAAAAATGTCACATGATTGTACAAAGACTTTGATTGCCTTCCAGAATTGAAGCCTCCAAAAATCTTTAGATATTAGCTTCAAAGTCTTATTGTATCTAAAATATTTTATTGTTAAAAAGTTGTGACAAGCTTAAAGAATATATAATTGTACTTCATCTTTTGAAACATATAAGTACTTTTTGAAATAGAATAGAATTTTTGAAATTAAACTTAGAAGTATCATAAGTTTTTGAATAATTTTTTTTTTATATCACAAATAAGAAGATCAGAGGACATACTTGACTAAACTTGCTGAAAAAAAGTTGAGTCAATAATTAATATTAATTTCATTGCATGAAGATGAAATTTCTTTAGCTTCAAGATAATAATTCATTGTTAATCAAAAGCTACATCTCTATCTTTTGATTGTACAGAAAAGACATATAACAAAATTTATTATTTTTTTAATTGATAAATGATCTTGAATTTAAATCTTGATAAGGATATATTCCAAGGGGCTTGATAATGATTCAAAATACATATTGACATGAAGTACTTAAGATTCTTCTAATTTGTATATGTAGTGACTAAACTAAAAGTACCTTATAAATAATGGTGTTATTTTTGAAATAAATCAACAATTCCAAGAAAATCCTTGTCATAGATCTTATAGTTGATTTCAATAGTAGAAAATTTTATTAAATAAAAAACTATTAAGTAAAATTTATCATATGCTTTTATTTGTAATAATACAATACCTAAAGAAAAATTTGACGTATTTGTTTCTAAAGAAAAAAATACCTTAGAAAAGTTGACACAATATAAAATTGAATTAGAAACAATTTTTTTTTTTAAAGCTTCAAATACTACTTTTGCTTCTTTATTCCATTAAAGTTTTTTTTATAAGTCAAATATATAATAGAGTCATAACTTGAAAAAATTTCTTATCAAATATCCAATAGTAAATAGCAAATCTTAAAAAATATTATATATATATATATATATATATATATATATTTGAGATCTATCGATCTATAATAATTTGAATCTTCTTAGGATCCATCATAAGTCAATTATATGAAATGATGTATTAAAAAAAGTCAACTTGAATAGTTTGAAATATACACTTTTTTATCTTGATATATAGTCCAATATTTTTAAGTTTTTGTAATACTTGACAAATATAAAGCTCATACTCTTTAGTGTTCTTAGAGTAGATTAATGTATTACCTAAATAATAGATAATAAAATCATCTAGAATTTTTTTTAAAATATTATTTATAAGATGTTGAAAAACAACTAATACACTTGTGAGTCTTATAAATATGACATTTTATTCAAAATGATCATATCTAATTCAAAATATTATCTTCTATTTGTCTCTTTTTTTGATGCATATTAGATTGTATGCTTCTAAAAGATCTATTTTAGTATAGATCTTTGTTTGATTATATTGATCAAAAAATTTAGGTATCAAAGATAAAAATTACCTATTCTCAATGGTAATCTTATTGAACCATCATAATCTATATATATTTGCAATGATCTATTTTATTTTTTTACAAATTAGATTTGAGCTCTTTGATTTTAAATGCTAGAGATTTTAAATGGCATATGAAATTCTTATCCAAGTTTTTTTTAATATATTCTTTGAGTTCAATTAATTCATGTTGCAATAAATTGTAGATTGATTCAAATAGCAATTGAGCTTATTCTTGAAGATCAATTGAATAATCATAGGAGTAATATTCTAGAAGAGTATTGGTATTTTTTTTCTTAGAAATATTTTAATAATCTTGATATTGGCTTAGAATGCCACTTGAAGTCTTTTCACTATTAGAAACAAGTGTGGTATAAATAATACAAGAAAATCCTTCTTTTGGAGTATGCAAGAAAGCTCTTACATTCATAAATAAGGATTTGATTATATTAGACTTATGACTTTTTACTTGGTTGACAAAATTCTTAATTTTATTCTAAAAAAAAAGTCAAGATTACAAAAAATCTAGTCTGTTTGAAGGTTTTATTTTTTTAGCTACAATAATTTTTAAATATAGATTAAAAAATCTAATTATATTAAATATCACAAAATTATTATGACTATTAGTTGCTACTTTTATAGAAAAGATTTCATGAATAAAATCTCCAAAAGATAACAAATGAACATCTATGATTTAGTTTTCTTTACTAAAGATATGCTTTATTTTTTAATAAATTCTTTATATAAAAAATAAGGTAAGGCTTATAAATCTAATTAGGCAAAGGCTTTGTAATATTTAGATCTTAAACTAACATCTATTGTGAAACAAGAAGAAGATTTTGAAGAAAAAATAAGATCTTTATTAAATGTCGTACAAGGTTTCAATTGCATGGTTTCTATTGTAGCTATACAAACTTATTTTTTGACATATTGACTTCTTTGACAGTCATTGAAATGGCACTAGACTATCTTTAAGATCTAAGACCCTTCTAATTCATAGCAATATAAATTCCATCATAATATAAGATAGCATAGATCAAAATAAAATTAAAAAAATCTAAATAGAATGGAACATAAGAAGTAGAATAGACCAAAAAAAAAATTGAACAAAATTAAATAAAAAAATATAAAATCAAACTTTATTAAGAAAAATGGATTGAAGCCCTATTTTATTGAATATCAAAATGGCCCTGGCTAGTCCTATTTAAACTTTATCCAACTATTCTAGAATTTTTTAGAATGTTCTTAATAGTGGACTCTCCTAGATAACCGTCCTAAGACTTTTCTAAAATGTTCTATAGTAGGTACATAAACCACCAACTTAGCTCCAATTTTAAAAAATTTTAGAAACTTTTCAAACATGACTCTAACTACTTATTTTTATGTATCAATAATACAAATATCTTATCCATATTCTATTACAATTAATCCTTTGCTACTAATATAAAACATCTTTATTTTACTTTTGATGATATTTCCAAATTATTTCTTGACAATAAATGAGGTTCTATGCACGTTCTTATGTTGTATCAAAGATAGAATAATCTTTTTAGAAAACTTTATTTTAAAGTTATAGACATCCATTGCTACAGCAAAAGTAGTGATGTTCCAAAATGCTATCTACTTCATATTCTTATTAGTTATCAATCGCAACTAGTGGTGGTAGTAGTAATTGGTGTTAGTCCAAAAAGTGCTTTGGCCCAGTATGAAATTCTTTAAGTTGCAAAATATGAAAGATTGAATGGATCCAAATATGTAACAAAAGCTCAAGGCAGTATGCAACATCAGAAATCACTACAGAAATGAAAAAAATTCCAAGCTACCAAGGTGTCAACTTATAGATTTGACTTGACATAAGAAGTAGAAAATTAGCATTGAAGAGTAATACTCAATTACCCTCTTAGAAGATCTTATGCTACCTGTGATTATCCGCATATTGCTTTTACCAATTCTATGTGATAAAGAGGGGATATTGTGCCTTATATAAGGCCATTGTAAGCCATTGTATAAACTCTTCTATTATCAAGTTGTTGGTGTCAATGGAACAATAGAGAGTTTCTAGCATAATTAGATAACTAGTATTAAAGAAGAATGATTGAACTTTGAAGTTAAAGATGACTATTGGCAAATACCTATTACAAAAGACTATTGGCAAACACCTATTATAAAAGACTATTATCAAACACCTATTACAAAAGACTATTATGAAATATATATTACAAAAGACTATTATCTTTCAAAATTAGTATTGGCAAATACCTATTACAAAAGAAGATATAAAAAAGATGGCATTTCATACGCATTATGAACATTTTGAATGTCTTGTTTTATCTTTTGGCCTCACCAATACTCTAGCTTCCTTCATGGGTCACATGAACAGATTGTTTTAGGACTTTTTGAATAAGAATGTAATTGACTTGGTCTAATTTATTAAAAATGGTTATACTTTGAAGTTAGTCAAAAAGATCATCTTTGCATTGAAATAGATATACATTCTTGACAGTCTGCTTATTGAAGAATTGAGAATCGATGCAAAGCTAAAGTCCACCATCTTTTTTAGATACAAAGAATATAGGTGTTCCTTGTAGTGACATGCTTTCTTGAATGAGGCCCTTCTCCAAGAATTCATCCAATATCTTTTGTAGCTCTTTAAGTTTATTTGGTGCTAAGTGATAAACTGACTGACTTGCTAGTTTAGCTCCAGATAATAGTTTTATTTCAAAGAACACACCTCAATCAAATAGCAAATCATTAGGTAAGTCATTTAAAAAGATATCTCAATATTTATGTTTGAGTTGCTCTACACATTCTACTGTTTTGGTTATCTTTTCAACCACTAAGGCAAGATTTGGAACCACCATATGTATATATATTGATTGCTTATGCTGTATTTTTTTTATATAAAGGTCATCTCTATAAGTAAGCCTTTAATTGTACATCATTTTTTTCTTCCCTCAATGTAGAGGTATAAAGAATCACCTTCCATCCACCATCTTCAAAAGAGATCGTCCTTGCTAATCAATCGACTTACTTATTTTCTATCTTTAACTATAGCATATCAAGGATAATATCATATCTGAGCTTTGTCATCCTAAACTTCTCACTTAAGACATATTTGTCACTCAAATTCAAGATTTTTTCTTTGCATGTCTCATTCAATACATTTTCTTGGTCATCTATTAGATATATATTTCCTCCTTTGATCACCTTGGTTTTAATCTCAAGTCAATGAACAATCCTAATTCAGATGCAATTTTCTATGGAGCTGTAATCTACAAATACTTCACATAGATGTACTCTTAATTGACTTGTTAGATACATTAATTAATCCTTTTAATAGTTGTCCAAGATCATGCCATTTATCTTTGAAAGATAGTAATTATTCTCAGTACTACTACTCAATATCTTTATTAGAAAGCCTTGTTTCCTTTGTTCATTTTATTATTGATTTAGTGACTCTTAAGATTGTGAATCTACCTTGATTTATTGGTGCCTAAATTTTGACTTTTTGAAAAACCTCTAGTCTGATGGCTTAGCTCCCAATAATGAAAAAAAAAATTATTTTGTACCAATATTTGTCATTTTTATGGTATTATTCATCCTTGTAGGGCATTAATTACCATTGACATTGATTGTTGTATCATAATATTAGATAGTGGTGTCATGATGTAATACGACTATATAGTGAAATTATAATTAAAGTTAAAATTCTAATTAATATCTAATTATCTTAGTTCAATTATAATTTGAAGTATCTAAACATGGCTTTTATAAAAAACTTTTAGGTTATTTTCTTATCTTAATAGTTAATAGGTTGAAGGTTAGTTAGTAATTTTGCCTTCTAGATTGTAGAGACTCTTCTACTACCTTAGAAAGACCATAAATTAATAAAATCACATTAGAAGAGATAAATAATTAGTATAATTGGTACTAGGATTAAGTTGAGAGTAGGGTTGGACTAAAAACATCTTAAGATAGGTTAGATTGGTACCCGGGGGTCGACCATTTGTGAGACAAGGTCAAAATTAGACCTTTAGCCACTAAAATGAGGGCCTAGGGCAAAATAGAGGGGCATTTGAAGCATAGAGGTTAGGATTTGAGATCTAGCTTAAAGTTCTTTCCAAAGACATAAGAATTGTTGGGAGAAGATTTTTGAAGACTTAGAAATTATTTTTCAAAGTTAGGATTTGTATCAGTGATTTGAGTTTTATATAATATAATTAGGGCTAGCAATTTTGGCTAGTTTGTGCAATTGGTGTGACATCTATGGTTAAAAATTTGATACTATTTGGATTATTGGATGTGCTAACTGTATACAAAATTTTGTGATCATATAATGGCATGGTTTAGAGATATCTAGTTTTTAGCACAAGAAGATTTCGGAAGGTGGCAGTTTGAGGTTGGATAGGATTTCTATGATATCTGAAGATCTATCGATCGGATTAAGGTAAAAATTGGCATGGTATTGAAGGACTTGAAGATCAAGCTACACACCAATTTTGAAACAAAGTTAACGGTTGAAAAGGAAGAAACCATTGTTGGGATTTTTGCTTCACTTTTGAAGTTCGTAGCAGAGTGACATCAGTGCTATTTTTGGAAGTTTTCTCACAATGTGTTTATTGGATTGGGCTGAAAATTTGTGAGCATATAGAAGACTTACATTGACAATTGCATGCAAAATTTCACATCAAGTGGATGGTTGGATTGGATGTTATAGCTTGTTAAAGCTCACTAATTAGGATTGGGCTTACAAGAAAAATCTAAATTGCTTAAATATGAAAGTAATAAGGTAATTGGAAATTATGTATAGTTAAGACTACTAAGAAGAGTATTTCAAGTAATTTTGAATTGGAATTCAGATTATATTCTTTTCATATGGATAAAACCTATTAGGATTTCTTGGCTACCTATGAAACATAATCTCACCTTCCATAACTAAGTGTCCGGTGCATTCTTGAGCAAAACAACATGTAATACGACAACGACATAGGATTTTGCACTATAGGTTATATTCTATGATTTTTGAAATCTATAGCATCGACCTTTTTTGCAATTATAATTGTATCTTCAAATTTTTATAGATTCTTTAATTCCACCTTTCATTGAACCACATGTTTCAACTCTCGAACAAATCAATCCATTATCTCTGCCTCTAAAACATTATTAGTTTGAAGATACATGGACTTGAATCACGAGATATAATCTTATATTGACTTAGATTAAATAAGATTAGCTAATTGATTGCATGCTATCTTCTTTATATTAATGGATCAAAATTGACTCCTAAATTTAATCTCCAATTCCTCTCAATTATAAAGTTCACCTTAAATTTCATAGCTTTAAGCTTAATATTACCACTAAATGGCTGCTGTAGCTTTCAAATAGCTAGTAACATACATAATTTATTTAGTTGTATTTGTCTCAAATATTTGGAGATATTTCCACATGCTAAAAAGCTATTGATATACAACTTCTTACTTCAAAGTTCCAAACTATGTATTGGGCTTACTCAATTTCAACCTAGTGGATGTCAACTCCCTTGTCTTAGAGGCTTCCATTTTTCCTTACAAAGTAATTAACTAGCCTAAAAGGTGTTGTATCTAAGTTTCCATTTGTGACTCTTTTGTCAAATCTTCCATGCTGTAATTTTCTTACTCAACTTTGCTACTACAATGCCTTCTCCTCTTCTAGTTGACTTCTTAAAAGTAGCTCGTTGTAGCTCCAAAATAGTATCTAATGTGATCACAATAATTCACCTCTAATTAAACAATGGCTATCAATACACTATCAAAGAATATAATAGAATATTCTATTATAACCATATTCATCATTTTGTAGTTACAATACTTCTATGGATAATGTTAAGCAATGTACTGTATTTTCTATGATATAAATACAATTTTTTTTGTTGACGATAAGACTTTTCTTGTTCAATGAAAGATTTAAAATATACTATGTCAATTTACATATTTTCCACTTCAAAATGTATAAAGACATTGATATTACTATTGAATTATAAAAATATTGAGGTTTAATTGTACAATTTTTAGATCAAAATTAAAAAAGCCTATTATCATACTTTATAGCAAAATCAATTATTTGATTCAATGTTTGAAGATTAAGTAAGTTGAGCATCAATTTCTTTACCTTGCATTATAATTTGTAAAAAATTAGCTAATAAGTACAATATCATTGCACTTGATATCAATTGCTAGTTGTTAAAATTATGAAGTATATAATGTTATTAATCAATTCTCTTATTATAAAATAAAGATCTTATTAGTTGCAATACCAATTGTATCATGTTCATCATATAAGGATCAAAATTTTACTAAAAAAACCTTTAAATTATCCAATATTGAATCTTATCATTCAAAAAAAGATAAAAATCATAATAATATAAAACTTTAAAATAATATTTTAATAAACCTGACTTATGATCCTCAAATTGGATAGCTTTGAGGTTGAAACTCAATCACCAATTATACTTGATTAATGAATCTTAGAAAGTTTAATCTTATGCCATCAAACTTCTTAAGCAAGGCAACACTTGGTTTTCTAATGCTTGAATGATAGTCCTTCATAAGAGAAGTAACATGATTTGATGTGGATTTGAATCATCTCTATATTTTCACTTTTTATCAATCTTATTGCTCCATGTGGTAGTAAATTAAGTTGATGCATTGCAAGTATTAACTCCCTCAATTGCTCTTCCATTTATGCCATTATACTCTTCATTTCTATAAGCTCTCTCATAATAAGACTAAAAAAAAAAGAAGATGTCTAATATTATTCAAGACAAATAAAAGAAAAGAATTAAGAATAAAAAAATTACTAAGAACAATATCAATTTAGAAGAAGATAATTTGTAACTTCTAATATACTTTTATCAAGAAAAAAAAATAATCTACTTTTAATCAAAAAAAGACAAAGCTCTCATATTATAAGGGTATTCTTGTTAATTTATCAAAGACAAGAATTTGATGAAGCAAAATAAATAGGTGAGAGTTTTTTAAAATAAAGATGAAAAAATAGAAATAAGTAAATATTCAAATTCAAAAGAAACTAAAATGACTATTGCCAAAAGATATGAAAATTAAAGATCCTTAAAACTAAACTAAAAAGAAGAAAAGAATTGATAAGAATGAAGAAGGCTTTACTTGTCATGGACATACAACTAAAGAAGGTTCCAAAAGATTCTAGAAGGTTCCAAAAGATTTCAAAAGATACCACTAGGTTTTAAGAAGGCTCTTGAAGGTTTTAAGAGGTTTCAAAAGGTTTTGAAAGATTCTAGTAGATTTTAAGAAAGTTCTAGAAGGTTCTATGAGACTTTAGATGATTTAGGAAGCTGCTGAAGAAGGATCTTAGGCTTTCTTTGTTTTCAAGCCTCATAGAAACTTTTTAAGAAGCTTCTTAGGACCTAATATATATAGGAATTGAGGCTGAGAGGATTCCTAGTCTCAACAACTCACTTCTTGTGGTTTAGCTAGGATCTTCTTACCTTGTATCCAATAGTTGTTCTATTGTCTAAGTAACTCCATTTCTTGGGCTTGAATCCTTGTCTTATATATGGTCCCTAATAGTTTGTTGTGACTGCCATAAACAATATTTAGAGCTTGGTCTTTCTTGACAGAGAGTGTATTATCCCTTTTCTTGGAAGTACTATAGCATTCTAGAGGTTGCAGATTATCCTCTCCTAGACTAATATTATTCTTTTCTTAATATTCTTTTGGTTTTTTTTCTTTATATCATAGATCAAGTTTTTTTCTTTTGAAGGCATGTGTTTCTATGATTTTTTATGGCAGAAGGTGGAAAAGTCAATATGACAATCTCTAAAGAGATTAAGTTAGATTCTATTATTAATGCTCTTAAAGCATTAAGGATTAGAATAAAGACTTTGTCAAAGTAGAATGAAGAATAATATATGACCATACATAATGGTCAAGGAGTCGGAGTGCCTCAACTACCACATCAAATTGCAACAAAGGTTTCAAATTCTCAAATGATTATGTCTACTTCAAACATAGGAGGTGCATCCACTCAAGGCAATGATTTGACAACAATAACAATAAAAGAACCAAGGATCAGCCTTCCAAAAAAGTTCGATGGTACCCACTCAAAATTTTATAACTTTGTAAACTAAGTACGACTAATCACCTTGCTTCAACTTCAATAATATTCTATTAAAGCATCTCATATTGGTTTGGTTGGAACCTTGCTTTCGGGTCAAGCTTTATCTTGGTTTGTTCTATTATTTGAAAAAAATTCTCCTATACTATATAATTTTGAAGCATTTTTGGCAGCATTTGCACAAGTATTTGGTGAACATGATAAGGTTTGTTCTTCAAAAACTAAAATTTGAAGCCTTTGATAAGGAATGTATTTTGCATCAATGTTGTCGTAATATGTGAAGTCTTGCTTGAAAATGCTCCGGGCACCTAATTGTGGAAGATAGAATAGAAATTGTAATAACAAAATCCTAATTCTAATAGAATACTAACTAAACTCTAATTAGACCATAACAATGCTAAGCAAGCTTTAATCAAATTTAAAGAAACCTCAAAGGAATTACAAAGAAATAATAAGAAATCTTAAAGAAATATTTGAATGATTACAAATATATCTCAAATACATCTTAATTCAATCTTAATTTAATCCTAATTAAAATCCTATTGAATTCCATTCAAACTTTAGGCCAAAAACTAACTAAATCTTGAATCCTAAATAAATCCTAATAAAATCCTAAATCCTAAATCAAATCCTAATCAAACCTTAAATTCTAAATCAAATCCTAATCAAACCCTAAATCTTAAATCAAATCTTAATCTAATCCTAATCCTAAATTAAATCCTAACTAAATCCTAAATCCTAAACCAAACCTTGATCAAATCCTAAATCCTAAACCAAATCCTAATCAAATCCTAACCAAATCCTAAATCCTAAATTAAATCCTAATCAAATCTTAAACTCTAAATCAAATTCTAATCAAAACCTAATCAAATTCTAATCAAATCCTAAATAAAATCCTAATCAAATCTTAAATCAAATCCTAAACCCTAAATCAAATCCTAACCAAATTCTAATTCTAAATCAAACCTTAATCAAATCCTAAATTCTAAATCAACCCCCAACCAAACCTTAAATCCTAAACCAAATCCTAACCAAATTTTAAACCCTAAATCAAACTCTAACCAAATCCTAATCCTAAATCAAATCCTAATCAAATCCTAAATTCTAAATTAAATCCTAACCAAATCCTAAACCAAATCTTAACCAAATCCTACTAATTCTTATAAGAGATTTAAACTTCAATAACTAATAAATGAACTATCGATCTTAATTCAAAATTTGCACACATCTTAAAAAATAAATTGAAAAGAAGTACAAAAAATTTGAAAAAAGATCGGAATTATCAAATAGATGATAACCTCAAAAACGTGCTCAAGTATTGGCTAGCCTACTTCTTCAACCTTGATGCCAATCTCCCAAAGCCAATATCTCTCATTCTCATTGTTTGATTGATCTCGAAAAATTTATGTACATAGAAAAACAAGTCTAATATCTTTACTTATAAACTTTAATCCAATCCAATTAATACATTGCAAGAAATCTTTAAAGTCCTCATTGGCCTAAAATTCTACTTTTTAAGATCTTGATCCACTTAAATCACAATAATCCTCAATTCAACAATTTGATCAAGCTAAACTTTATAACACATATTAAGCACAAATATAACCATTAATCCACAAAATTTCACTTATAGATCTATTACAAAACTCTTAAAATTGCCCAAAAGGTTAACCCTATTTTATTTCACAAAATCTAAGTCATCTAAAAATAAATATGGCTTTGTAAAGCTCTTACAAATTCTTTACAAATTCAAATCACACAAAAATAATGCTCATAAAAATTCTATCTAGTTTTCTATCAAATTCCACTTTTCAATCTACAAAAGAATCTCCGAATTGCCGTAGGTGCTTGATTTTGTGCCTCAAGGTCTGATTTCGACCTAGGTTGATAACTAGACCTCCTTATGTATCAAACTTTTCTTTTTTGAATTAATTTTTGTTGAAATCAACTCCTAAATTTTTTCTTTAAATTTTCGTATCTTTTATTTTCCTAATCTATTTTATTTTGCCTTATTTATGGTCCAACAAAGTAAGTAGAAGTCACTTTTCTAAAAAGGTAGCATTACTTCTAAAAGTTTTACTACCTTCCTATCTTTTATCCATATTTTTTTAATTTATATTTTAACTTAAATCTTCTATAATAAGATCCATATTATCTTCTTTCACTATATAGTCATGTTATAACATGACAATGTATGCCTCAGATTTCTAATAATTAGCATGTGATACAAATTGGAGAGAAGATGCATTGATGAGCTAATTTCATTGGAGATTAAGAAATGATATTAAGGACTTATTGTTGTCTATGCCAAATCCTCTAACACTCAATGAAGCCATTAGTCAAGCTATGAAGTATGATAATCATTTATTTCAATGACGACAAGATAAACGTTCTTCAACTATGCCACATGTATATACCAATTATTCTACAGCTTCTTCACCATTCAATTGTAATGAGTACTTGGAAACAAAAGATATGCAAATTGATGGAGTTCACTTCAAATTTCTTTCTGAGTAAGAAAAAAATATCAAATGGAACTTGACCTATGTTTATATTGAAGAAAACCTAGCCAAAAGATTAATAATTATTCAAAGAAATACCAGTATATATATTGAATGAAGAGTGCGGCGACATCATTAAAAGCATTGCACAAAAATGAGGGTGTCCAACCACAGTAGGAACCATACAGTTGAATTCTTCATTATCACAAACCAAAAAAAATCTTGTACTCTCTGTCAGTTTTTCTCATTATTTTACTGTACATGTACGGTTAGGAGTCACAAAAATAGATTGTCATGCATTACTTGACTAAAGAGCCTCTGCAGGTTTTATTGACAAAGAATTTTTTAGATCACACAAAATCTGTATGGTCAAAAAATCCAAAGCCGTATATATAGAAGTAATAGATGGTTGGCCTTTATCCTCTAGAGATGTCATTCATGAAACAATTCTATTAGAAATAACCTTTGATAACCATAGTAGCCAAGTAGTATTCAACATCATTAGATTACCATCAAGTCTAGTCATTTTAGCACTTTCATGGCTTGAAAAATATAATCCACAGATAGATTGGATATCACAAAAGTTAAAATTTCTTCTAACAGATCATGGAATTCCTAGATCTATGAAAAAGCTTCTAACACTTGATAAGCCAAAATTTAAACAACATTTATTTATCAGAATTAGAGCATTTGTGACAACAGCCAAACAAGGTACTATATTTGTTGTCTATGCAAATCTACAATCGGAACTTGTAGTTACTACAATAACAATTTTAAATGCGTATAAGGATTTTGCAGATATATTTGAAAAGAAAAATGCGGATATCATGTTAAAGTATCATCCTTACAATTGTGCAGTTGATCTTCAAGAAGGTGCTCAAACATCATTTGGATCCATCTACAATTTATTCTAGAATGACCTTGCGACTTTAAAAGAATACATTGAAAAAAATCTGACTAAGAATTTTATTTGACATTCCAAGTCTTCAATTAGTAATCTTATATTATTTGTGAAGAAAAAGAATAGATCCTTACGAATGTGTGTCAATTATCGCAATTTTAATAAAATCACAATGAAGAATTAATATCCATTGCTATTGATATTTAGACTTTTTGATCAACTTAGCCAAGTAAAGATCTTTACAAAGATTGATCTATAAGGCATATATAACTTGGTATGCATTAAAGAGGGAGATGAATGGAAGATAACATTTCATACTAGGTATAGACATTTTGAATACAATGTCATACCTTTTGGACTTACCAATGCTCCAACCATATTCCAATACTTAATAAATGACATATTTTGCAAGTATCTTGATGACTTTGTTGTAATCTATTTAGATGATATTCTCAACTTTTCCAAAAATCCCAAAGACCATAAAAAAACATGTCCGTTGTCGTATTACGTGCTTTCCTGCTCGAGAACGCGCCGGGCGTCTGGCTGTAGAAGGTAGTATGGAGATTCACCGATAGTCAAGCAGTCTATCAATTTTGACTGCTGGAATATAAACGACTGCAACAATGTACCGTAAATCTATACGGATGCTCTTCGACTGCTTGTCGAAGTCCTTTTTGCCCCAGCCGATAGGTCTCTAGACGTTACAGAGAACCCCGAACAACCCAATCTGCTAATCTCCGATACCGATTTCTACTTACGATCTTGTATCCACTGACTGTCTTGTTAGATTAACCCAATAAATTTCATTCACTCCGCATACTCAATCCTATAGACACCTTTTTAATCCTTCAATCACAGACGTAACTCGATTTCATAAAACAGTCAAGAGTATTCAAACCCACTTCATTAAAAATCCTGATTCACCATTACAATACTGACTTCAGCAGCGATTGCCTCAGTCTTTCCAAAACTCTACGAAGAAGAAAAATCCAAATTCTATGTCTTTCCTTCCCCGACCCGAAGCATGAAGCTCCTCTTCTCTAATCCCCTTGATCTTCAAAAACCTCCAATGAAAACCGAACTAGTAACCTTGCAAAAGCTTGAAACTAGCTTCCCACGATTCCCAGAGAAAAAAAAAAAAAAAAAAAAAAAAAAAAAAAAAAAAACCCTTCAAAACTATATCCCCCCTAACCTTATCCTCTGAATTTCTTCAATCTTCCGTCTTAGATCCGGAATTGGCTCCCGTCGTCAGAGCTTAGATCCAAAATTGGCTCACGTCATCAAGGCCTTCTCCTCCGTTTTTACCTTTAAGAGATCCATTTACCGAAAACAACGTTCCCTGAAACGGCACAGAGAACAGGACAGCTTGAAACAGAATCGAAATCCCGTAATCGGGACCACATTGAGTCGCCCGACCAATTCAGGTCCCATATTGAGTAAGATGCTCGTAATAACCTGGATGTTTCCGTAATTGGGTCTGCATTGGGTTGCCCGGCCAATTCAGGTCTCATATTGGGTAAGAAGACCCGGATTGGATTCTTGAAATTGGATCCAATTGGCTCTTCGAACCCGTCGTGTGAATTGGTCCTTCTCTTCCTGCGGACTTCCGTTATTGGAATTGAATGGAGCATTTCAGTATGCCCCGAATGACTGTAACGGGGTGACTGAACCTGGCCACTCAGTATTTGTATAGGAGTTGGTCGATGCTCCCAATATTCGAGGTAACTGAATATTAATAAAATTCCCCTTTCTTTTTATTTTCACTGTATACTCGTGTTACAACACAGCATCCACCCCCTCTGAACCTGTGCATCCTCCGGTATGTACCAATTTACCCAATTGTTGTTTGATTCAGAATATATCCTCTACGTCTTTGTCCTGTTCGTCTTCGTCACCTTCATTATCCAAATCACTTTCATCTTCTTGCTGCGGAATCTCTATACCTTCATTAAGATCTTCCATATTCATCTCTGCATGTCTTCGTTTAAATATTTTTACTCGCTTCCCTGCAATTGTTATTTTCAATTTTGTACCATCTAACTCCCGTAATGAGTAAGTCGCATTATCATGAACAGTTGTTACCACATATGGTCCAAACCAACGTTTTGAGAATTTCCTCAAAGTACTATGTTGATTATCCAGACTATTGTCATAAACAAGTACCCAGTCACCTTCCTCGATTGCTTTTGGTCTCAATCGATATTGCTTATCGAATCGTGCCTTGTTTTGTAACCTTGCTCTTTTTAACCTTTCCAATGCTATCTGGACATCTTCCGTTCTTTGCTCCAATTGTCGAATCCTAATAGCCAGAAGTTCTTCTCTTGTCAATCCATCTTCCCATGGTAGCATACTCCAAGTAAGTATCTTTTCTTCAATCAACATAATTGGTTTTTGACCTGTCATAAGTTCTACTGGCATATATCCTGTCACCGAACTATGTGTTGTTCGATCAGCCCATAATGCAAATGACAAAAGCCGTAGCCACTCTTTGACTTTCCCATTACAAGCTTTAACCAATGCTTTCACAATCGATGGGTGTCCACGTTTGCTTTTCGCATTCCCTTCTGGATTACAAGCAGTAGTCAGTGATAGTTTAACTCCACATCTTTCAAAGAACTTACAAGCTTCTTGTGCATTTAATTCTCCACGATCTACAGTGATTTTTCCTACGCACCCGTAATGGCAAATGACATCTTCAAGCAAAAACCTACAAATCCCCTCTGTAGATTTTGTCCTCAATGCTCTTCCTTCTACTTGATTTGATAAATCTTCACGAGCTAAAACCAAATATCTCATCTGCCATAACCCAACCGGCATAATAACCAAATCAACAATCCATTTAAAATGAATAGCCAGAGGATACGTAGGATGAAGATCATCTCGATGTAAAATCCATATGTTTTTTTTCTTATTTGTTTGAATTTTTCTGTAGACCAATTCCCCTACTTAGTCAAGGTATTCAAATAATGACCAATATCCAATAATTCTCCTTCATAAGATTCTTCAAGAATTAGCTTGTCTTCTCTGTTGAGATTTGATATTGAATAGAATTTCAATCCGACGTCATCAATGTCTTCAACCATTTCGTCCTCCCTCTCGTATCTTGCTCGAGATAGCATGTCTGCTACTAAATTATCCTTCCCAGTGATATGCTTAAATTTTGGATTTAGTGACTTAATATAAGCAATCCATCTCAACATTGCAATATCTGGCGTTGAACAGTTAATAATCATTCCAAGCAATGGCAAGCAATCTGTTTCAATTACTACTACTGCCCCAATCAAATAGTCCCTTTCAGCTTTCATAGCCGAAACGACTCCCCAAAGTTCTCTTTTGACTTGCGAATATGCACGCTGACGAATACTTAAAACTTTAGCCCCAAATCGAACTGCAAATCTACTCCCATTTGAATCATCTTGACCCACAGTCCATCCAACGGCAATTGGATTAGCGTCTACAGTAAGAATCACTGGTCTATTGCACTTATAATCAACCTTCCTCAATATTGGAGGTGACATCAATAATTTCTTCAATCTTTGCATTGCCTGAATATGCCTTTCTTCCCATTTAAATCGGTAACCCTTGCGTAACAGTTCATATAATGGATCCGCTATGTGAGCAAAATGAGGGATCCAGATTCGATAAAATACACATGCACCCAAAAACCTGCGAACCTCTGTTAAAGAATCACAATCCTCTTTCATCCTTCCAATTGCATCAACTTTAGTCGGATCTGGTTTTCTTCCGTAGGATCCACATAAATGTCCAACAATTACAACCTCTCGTACTCCAAATACGGACTTCATACCCGATAATGTAAGATGAACTTCTCCAAGCTGAGTTAAAATCTTTTCACAATCTTGTATATGATTAACAACATATCTGCGACACTCCCTCGTATCTAAAGTTTCATCCTTGTCTCCTTCTCTGCACCCTTTTATAAGAACATCATCCAGAAAAGGCATAGTCTTTTTCGGAATAAAATCTGTCAATACCTTATTCATCCCATTCATCATATGCGCAATTGAGTTGGTCGTGCCTTGAGGAAGAGTGCACATTCTAACCAATCCAAGTGGTGTCCTCATTGTTGTCATATCTCTACTTCCTTCGGCAAGTTGAAATTGATCATAACCTGAATACAAATCACCCATTGAATAGATCGCCCTTCCAGCAAACGCCTCAGCAAATTCATCCACAATAGGTCCAATTTCTGCATTCCTGACAGTTACAGCATTCACCGGCTGCATATCTTGAATAAACCATAGTGACCCATTCTTCTTAGGTACCGTAAACCATCGACTAGAATACGGCGCAAATGAAGGTTCTAATATTTTCATCTTTATCTTTTCTTTCAATAGTTCGACCAATTTAGGTAAATGTACCCTCGGTACTGGAATCGGTCTTAGATTCCAAGGTACATGCGGTACAGTGAAGATAACCATAGGTGTTATAATATTTGGATCCACATACCTAATTTCATGAGATTCGAAAGCAAACGATCTACCTTGTTTAGCCAACATCTTTTTGAAGCAAGTAATTTCCTTCGGCAATAAAGAACCATCAGAACCAATCTTCAATTCTTCAAAAGTCTCTTTAGTAAACTGATGTCCAATACTCATTGGATCTCTTAAACTTGCTTCTTTTGATGCTTCTCCCATTTGTTCTTTAGAATCTTCTCGTAATGGTCTAGCAACAGGCTTTACCTTCTTATCTGTCGTTTTATATCTCGTCTCTACAGTGACTTGTGGTGCTTGAAAAGATTCAAGCCTGCTATAAACCTCTCTCGAATGAATCTCAACAATCTTATCATTATCTCCTAACCCAATAGATGTAATCAATTCCAATGAATCTTCCAGTCCATTTTCTTCATAAACACCCAAAATCCTCTCATCATCTTGCAATGTACCTATCTTGCGTAATTGTCCTTCAATATCATATAATCTTTTTCTTTCTTTTCTTTTAAAATCATCAACTTTCTTATACATAATATTTCCATTCTCCAAAATACCAATAAAACTCGCATCAAAGGCACCTTCATCTCGCGAGAGTACCTCCTCTTTTGTACTTCCATAATCTCGCTTTACAGTGGTACCTCCCCAAAATCCTTAAATCCTTCAACAATCTTTGGCAATGGTTTCTCCCTCAACCTATCTCGATTCCTTTCATGGTTAGGAGGTACTGTTAGAAATTGTACAGCTTTCTTCTCATCTTCACTCCGTACCCTTGCATAAGCAGAACCATTGTCAAGTACTTTTGTTTCCATCCGTGTTGCCGTGATATAAGGTTGTCCTAACATCAACGGATAAGACGTTGTATCTTGAACGAAGAAATGTTGCTCCGTCGCAACATCCCCAATCCAAATTTTGACATCTGGACAAGCTCCATATAATTCGCCCCATGTGTTATTAGCTGCTCGTATTGCCCATCCATGTTCCATATCAATTGGTCATTTTTGCTTCTTATAAAGATCTTTAGACATGAGATTTATTTCAGAACCATGGTCCACCAAAGCAACTATTGGTTCTTCTATATCTCCTACCTTCACCAATACCTCAGTAGTTGCCCTTGTACAATGCTTTCGAGTATAATGGCTCAAAGTTTCCATTTCCTTGTCACTAAAATCTTCGAAACATACTCGTTGATTATATCCATTCTTTTCATTTGTTGGTTGCTTGTAACCAATATCAACTTCTTCTTCATCTCTATATATTCTTGCATCAATAGCATGACTCATTCCAGATTCGCCCATTAATTGCCTCTTTCGCTTAATGCTGTCAATGATAACATCATTAAACTCCTTCTTTGCAGTTCCCAAGACTTCTTTCAATGTGAATTCCACCTTAGCGTTTAATATACGTTCTTCCAACACCCCTTTCAAATTTGTTGCCGCTTCAATGTCAGAAAGTAGCTTATAAGCAATTGATTTGCCCTTATCTTTTGTCTCCGTTGTTTTTTCTCCCAATGATGCTGAGGTATCTTTTACAGGCAATTCTTGTGAAGCTGCCTCCCGAGCCTTGTCTCCTCGAGTTTGCCTCTTAAAAGAATTTCCTTCTCTAGTATCATCAAAATTTCCTCATCTTTTTTCTTCCATCAAAGCTTCATGTTGGCTCTTAGCAATATATGCATGAACTAAAAGAGACTCAACAGGATCCTCCCAACCTGTTCTACCTCGTATTATAGCTACAGTTCTCAATAACGCTTCTCGAGGTAATTTCCCTTCTTGCATTGTAGAAACGGCAGAAGCCCAAAACTCACTAGTTTTCGTACTTCCACCAATTGCATCATCTACTCTAGCACCATAACTTGCACTTTCTCGTGCTACTGTTTCATGCTCTTTTAAGTAATCTTGAACCAATGCTCTCATTCCTCCCTTGCAAAAATTGGTTTGAAGAAGATCCTCTCTATTTTTCAATGCTATCTTCCCATCTTTCCAGCAAATAATTCCCTGCCATATCATATTATTAAATTCATAGCAATCTTTTCTAGTGTGTGAAGCATCATCACACCAAATGCATCTTTGTACATATCCTTGTTTTGAAACATTCTTCGAATTGTTTATAGAAGTATTCTCTTCAAGTCTTGCCAATTTGATTTGAAGATCTCGCATTCCTCGTATAATTTCTTCCATACCCATATCTGCTTTCTTTGACAAGGATGTCGAAGGTTGAACTGTAGGCATTGTTGGTGGTGTTGTACGTACTGGAGCTTTGGGTGCTTATACTGTTTTCGAAATATTGCTCCTATCCTTCCTCCTTTCTTTTTTTGTAAGCAAATCCACCGCATCTTCAACGTTCTTCCACTTCGTTGTCAATCCTTCATCTTCTTCTTTGTCTTCAAGAAGGGGTTCTAATTTCTCTTGCAATTCTCCATCAACAGCTTGAAGAAATAGATCAACTTTGTTCGGCTCCAATGTCAATTTTTCTACCTTCGATAATTGAGAGTACTGCCTCTCAAATTCCCTTAGTAGCTCTGTTGCTTGCAAATTCTTATTGGGCTGTTCAATCCATCCCAGAAACAGCTTCTTAGTAACGCGATCAACATCTTCCAAGAAATATTCGTCTTTCAATGCATGTAAAAAATCCTCCCATGAATTCCCATAACGATCCCTAATCGATGTAATGTGGTCCCTTATCTCCGGTATCGTGGCAAGTCCAAATAGTGCAACCATTTTCTTCTCAGAAACCCGATTTAATTCCATTTCACGAACATAACATCTTAAATACCTTGAAATATTCCTCCCATCAAATTGATCAATTTTATTGACCACTGCTTGTAATGCTTTGGTTGCCAAAGCTTCCTTTCGATCATTGCTTTGCTGTTGCTGCATTGACAATGAGAAGACTTGAAACAAACTAGCAATAGACGGATCCATGTGCATACCTTGTCCTTTAGAAGACTCCCCACCAGAAACTCCTCCCAAAAATCCTTCAAAATTTTTATTTTCGTTTTCCATAAAAATAAAGATAAAATCAACCGAAATCCAATACGTTCCACCTCAAGCTTTCACGTCGGGTTCACCACTTTTTGTCATATTACGTGCTTTCCTGCTCGAGAACGCGCCGGGAATTTGGCTGTAGAAGGTAGTATGGAGATTCGCCGATAGTCAAGCAGTCTATCAGTTTTGACTGCTGGAATATAAACGACTGCAACAATGTACCGTAAATCTATACGGATGCTCTTTGACTGCTTATCGAAGTCCTTTTTGCCCCAGCCGATAGGTCTCTAGACGTTACAGAGAACCCCGAACAACCCAATCTGCTAATCTCCGATACCGATTTCTACTTACGATCTTGTATCCACTGACTGTCTTGTTAGATTAACCCAATAAATTTCATTTACTTTGCATACTCAATCCTATAGACACCCTTTTAATCCTTCAGTCACAGACGTAACTCGATTTCACAAAACAGTCAAGAGTATTCAAACCCACTTCATTAAAAATCCCGATTCACCATTACAATACTGACTTCAGCAGCGATTGCCTCAGTCTTCCCAAAACTCTACGAAGAAGAAAAATCCAAATTCTATGTCTTTCCTTCCCCGACCCAAAGCATGAAGCTCCTTTTCTCTAATCCCCTTGATCTTCAAAAACCTCCAATGAAAACCGAACTAGTAACCTTACAAAAGCTTGAAACTAGCTCCCCCCGATTCCCAGAGAAAAAAAAAAAAAAAAAAAAAAAAAAACCCCCTTCAAAACTATATCCCCCCTAACCTTATCCTCTGAATTTCTTCAATCTTCCGTCTTAGATCCGGAATTGGCTCCCGCCGTCAGAGCTTAGATCCAAAATTGGCTCACGTCATCAAGGCCTTCTCCTCCGTTTTTACCTTTAAGAGATCCATTTACCGAAAACAACGTTCCCTGAAACGGCACAGAGAATAGGATAGCTTGAAACAGAATCGAAATCCCGTAATCGGGACCACATTGAGTCGCCCGACCAATTCAGGTCCCATATTGAGTAAGATGCTCGTAATAACCTGGATGTTTCCGTAATTGGGTCTGCATTGGGTTGCCCGGCCAATTCAGGTCTCATATTGGGTAAGAGGACCCAGATTGGATTCTTGAAATTGGATCCAATTGGCTCTTCGAACCCGTCGTGTGAATTGGTCCTTCTCTTCCTGCGGACTCCCGTTATTGGAATTGAATGGAGCATTTCAGTATGCCCCGAATGACTGTAACGGGGTGACTGAACCTGGCCACTCAGTATTTGTACAGGAGTTGGTCGATGCTCCCAATATTCGAGGTAACTGAATATTAATAAAATTCCCCTTTCTTTTTATTTTCACTGTATACTCGTGTTACAACACGACACCGTCTTGTGTTAGAAAAGCTACGAAGTGTTGGACTATATGCAAAACTGGAAAAGTATGTATTTCATATACCTCAAGTCAAATTTGTTGGATATATTATTTTCAATAGAGGCCTTTTTATGGATCCAAAGAAGATACAAACAATCATCGATTGGGCAAAGTCAAAAATTGTATGTGATGTTCAATGTTTTTTTAGATTTTCAAACTTCTACAAAAATTTTGTTAAAAATTACTCAAAGATTGTTGCTCTACTTACACAGTTGACATGCAAGGACAAACTAGACTAGGGCCTCAAAGCAAAGAAAGCTTTTGAAAGCTTAAAAGATGATTTCATAATAGATTTAATTTTGATACATCCAAATTTCAACAAGTCCTATTTTACGGAGATTGATGCCTCAGACTTTGCATTGAGAGCATTTTTATCATTATATAGAAAAGATGATAAACTTCATCTAATTGCATTCTATTTTTAAAAATTCTCATTAGTAAAAATTAATTACAAAATCCACAATAAAGGACTACTTGCTATTATAGATTCTTTCTAAAAATGGCACCATTTTTTTAAAGGCACCTTTTATTAAAGTGATTGTATATACAAATCACAAGAATTTTGAATACTTCATGTCAGCCCGAGTATTGAATCATTGCTAAGAACATTGAAGTATATACAATCATGATTTGATTTTTCCATCACATATTGATCCGAGAGCCAACAAAGGTTATCAGATGCATTATGAAGAAATTCCTACTTTGAACCAAAAGAAGGTGAGGCAACATATAATCAATAATAGGCAACCTTGTTAAAACTTGAACAATTTCATCTTTGAGCAACCAATGTATCAATGCATGTGAATTTATCATTTCTTGATCAAATTTGTAAAGCTTCAAACATGGACCTTCTTGTTCTTAATATCAAGCATCTTGCCAACAACCTTTCTGAAGAATCTTTTAAATTCAAGTATGAAGACTACTTGTTCTTTGAAGAACTTTTGTTCGTTTTTGAAGGACCAACTTGCCTACGCATTCTTCAAGTATGCCATGATTTCTTTACATTTGAATATTTTGGATTCAACAAAACCTTGGAACTTTTGTCTAGAGACTTTTAATGGCCTAAAATGTGAAAGGACATTAAAGAATTTGTAATATCATTTAATACTTGTTCAAGGTCAAAAAACTCTTGACATCGGTTATATGGACTTCTTCAACTCCTTCCTATTCTAAGACAACCATGGACATCTATCTCTATGGATTTCATTATAGATTTCCTACCATCAAACTTATTTGATACTATCTTTGTAGTTTTTGATCGATTGACTAAGATGGCATATTTTATATCTTATAAAAAATCAATCACTAGTGAAAAGATGGCAAGACTATTTATTAACAATGTCTATCATTACCGCAGGTTTCTAAACGACATTGTGTTAGATCGTGGGCTACAATTTGTATCAAGGTTTTGAAAGGCACTTTTTAAGATTCTTAAGATTTACATCAACCTTTTCTCTACATTCTACCGTCAAATTGATGGCCAAAAGGAGCAAATCAATAAAATTCTTAAATAATATTTGATGTACACCATCAACTATCAACAAGACAATTGGACTTCCTACTTGTCATTGATGGAGTTTGCATATAATAACACAATCCATCCATCTATACAACAAATGTCATTCTACTCAAACTACGGTCATCATCCAAAGTTGGATGTCATAGAGTCTTCAAAGTCGACAAATCTAGCAGTAGAGGAGTTGACTATGAAGATGGCCAAACTTCAAGCAACCATGAAGACTCATCTAGAAAGGACTCAACAATATTATAAGCTATTGGTAGATGAATTGAGGAAGGAACATTGTCCATTCCAAGTTGGTGACAAAATATGGTTTCTTCAGCACAATATAAAAATTAACAGGCCATATGATAAGTTGGACTACCAAAGGTTGGCACCATTTGTGATTCAGAAAAAAATTAATTACCGAACTTATCGCTTGGAGTTACCTTCATCTATGAAGATTCATCTAGTCTTTCATGTTTTACTTTTGAAAAGGTATAAAGAATCGAACATACCAGGTCCAAGACAACCACCACCTTCTATGGTTGAAATCAATGATCATATTAAATTTGAGATAGAAGAGGTATTAGATTCAAGGATAAGACATGGAAGGCTTGAATATTTGATCCATTGGCGTGGATATGATATCAACAATTGCACATGAGAACTAGATGGCAATCTTATAAATGTACAAATGAAGGTTCGAAAGTTCCATCAACAACATCCATCTAAACCAAAAGCAGCAAAATGAAGAATAGTAGCTTAATAAGATGGCTTTACCATGAAGATTCTTAATTCTTGGCTTAATAAAGAAAGGAAGGAGGCAACCTCTCAAGAGGCAATTATTGTCAAATATTTAGAATATTATAAGTCAGTAGTTTGAGTTCACAACCATAGCCTATTTATATTCTTTTGATCTTTTCTATTTTATATGATATAGATAGTCAAGAGATAGATGCCTTGCCAATCATACCATCTCAATTAAGTAGCTCGTAGAGACAATCCCAAGATGAAGAGCCGCTTGAACCACAAAGACGTCAAAGGATACCTAGTAATTATGTTTGAGGTAGAACTTACCTAAGAAGGACGTCCAAAAAGAATGTTTGTAGGACAATTCCATAATGAAGATGCCAAAGTTCATGCTTGGTCACAAGTAGAAGACTTAAAGCACTATCAATGGCTATAAGAGCCTATGAACCATTTATCTTGCAAAAAATAACTAAAATATATAGTAAACACCATACAACAGATCTTCAACTTCTTGTACATATACTAGCTTGTTTCAACTTTGCTTCTCAGAGACCTCGAAGCTAAAAGAAGAGGTGATGTCACAGACATACAATTGAAGGTTCCAAAAAGTTCTAGAAGGTTCCAGAAGGTACTAGTAGGTTCTAAGAAGGCTCTTGAAGCTTTTAGGAGATTCTAGAAGGTTTTAGAAGGTTCTAGTAGATTCTAAGAAAGTTCTAGAAGGTTATAGGAGGTCTTAGAAGGATCTAAGAAGCTTTAGATGATTTAGGAAGCTGCTAAAGGAGAATCTTATACTTGTTTTATTTTCAAGCCTAATAGAAACTTCTCAAGAAGCTTTTTAGGACCTAGTATATATATGAGTTGAGGTTGAAGGAATCCTCAGTCTTGACAACTCACTTCTTGTAGTTTAGCTACGACCTATTATCTTGTATCCAGTTGTTGTTATAATGTCTAGCTAACTCCATTTCTTGATCTTGAATCCTTATCTTGTATATAGTCCCTAACATTATTCTTGCTTCTATATGTACTATCTAACTAGAAGCTATATAGCAATATTTTTCACAACATTGCAAAACATGAGAAATCTTTTGTAATGTCAGTGGAGATAGAATGGTGTAGAAATTTGAAACTCATATTCACTAGAGTTGAATATCTTAATTGAAGCAATATAAATGTCTGTGGCACATATTGTGTCTCGATTGTCTGAGAAAGTGGTAAATCCTAGGAGAGAGAGCGGCCATGTGAAGGGGAATGATTCGAACAACCTGAGAAGCAGTGTGAGGAGAAACACAGCGTCAGCGTTACTGCATCGTGGCTTGCAATTGAAGTCACCATTCAGCACTACAAACAGGTTTAGCCGTCAACCAGCAGTCACCATGACGTCCCGCGGTGATTCGCCAACTGCACGAACAGATGGGCCTCTAGTTTCAACTGGCTATCGTCGCTCATTGCAATTTTTAGGTGTTCATTTAGAATATTCTGACTGTGAGTGATCACGTAGAGCATTGGATATGTACAGATGTAAAGCAGCGATAAATACGAAACAAATCGGCTCGCTGGAATGGTCGTTGCCTAGAGATTGGCCAAAAAATGATTCGACCAACGCAACCTACGACTCTAGGTTGGTTAGAGCAGAAACCGTTTCCTGTTCTAGTAGGGAGAGTATTTCGCATTTCGTGCGGAAGTCTGTTGATTCTGATTGACGCGTCTTTCCCAGAAATCATGGAACGAAGTGGTGGGAACGAAGTGGTGGGAACGAAGTGTTGAGAGAACAAGGAATTTGGACTGGTCGGTGACGTAGCCGTAGGGGATTGTCACCGTTGAACCTGCTCTTGATGAATCATCTTTGGATAAGGCTATTGCAGGCTGTTGTGCCCGTAGGGATGATTGCATGGAGGGGAAATTCGATGGAACCTAGGAGGAATTAGCAAATTCCATCGTTGTATTTGCAACATGGCGTGGACTGCCTGAAAAATGTTGTGGAAGAAGTATTCTGGGCGGCGCACGCGAAGAGCGACAGTACGTCCGTGGAACATGTGAAGGTGAAGTAGCGGTGAAGTAGCAGTGAAGTAGCGGCTGGTAAACTGGTCGAATGCTATTTTTGAATTTTCAGGATTTTAAAACAGAAACAGCCAAGGGCCTGGGTGATCATAGGCGCAGCGAATCGGGCAGTCAGAATAAGTGGATTCTGTGCTTGCTTCTCCACGGATCGATTTAAATCTGATGAACCAATCCCACAGAGCAAGATGATCGTCGTTCTTAACTCCTGCAAACTTGAATGTAGTAACAGCGTTCCATGAGGAGAACTAGATTACTAAAGCAGCAGCACAGCATCTCTGGCTGCGGACATGGAAGTACCAGAGCAGAGGTTGATAGAATGGGAAAATTCATTGCCAGTTACGTTGGACGCACGTACTCAGTATACACGAATACAGCCACCAAAAACAAAAACAGGTTGAAGACTAAGGCTAGGAAAAGTGGGTGAACGGATCCAGAAAGCATGCAGTTTCTGAAAAACGAAGGCTTCTACTAATTGATAAAATCGACACCATGAATGTACAAGTATAGACGTTTGTACAAAAGCCGGCACTGTTCACTGTTCACTATTTACAATCGTTTCATTCGCACTCCACTGTAGATCCATTCGGCTAGTAATGGGCTGCAAGTACGGTGTTGAAAGCATCACGGTGTTTGTAAGCGGACAAAGGTGGAACGCATTGTGATCCTGGCAGACTGAAAAGCCCTGTAATGTGAGAGCCACAATAAATGAAAAAAAGCATTAAGATCAACTGCAAACAGCGTGGAGCACTTGTTTGCAGTAACAGAAATAACAGTAAAAATTAAATAGTAGGCATAGTCAAGTCTGTACTTGAAACTACCTCGTAGATCCAAGGTTGGTTGAAGGGGGACCAATATACACAAAAATGTCCACACCTCATAATAATGTAATTTACACCTCTACCACAGTAAAAATGAGAAAACATACGGAACGAAAACACACCAATCCCGTGACAATGATCGACTACGTCCGTCTTCCTATTCCAGCTCTCTTAAGGGCCGTCAACGTCCGAAGACAAACTCTCTACACTCGTATTGCAATCCTATAGAATCCATGATCCACTGATATCTGTCGTCCACTGATTTCCAGAGGCGGGGAGTGCGGACCGAGCATCGGCATAATCCCCTTTCGCACAAGAACTCTGTGGGCGTGTGTGTGTGCGCGGGAGGGAGGGAGGGAAAGTTCAAAGCAAACAGCCACGTCCTCGACCCGAATGCCGAGGCAGTAGTTCCCAGGGTGGATTATCACCTCCCCGTGTTGATGGCTAATTTAAAGGACATCCTCCGTCTTTTAGAGGATCTCCACCAATTCCACACTGCTAAATATTTCGGCACCATCATATCAAGCCCCCATTGCTCCTTGATACATGTAAGCAAGGGTCGCGTAAGACTGCTTCTTTTGTATAGGTCTTGAAGGCTGCGGAAAAAGCAACAACCGCAACTAGAATATTAGCACCAAAGATCCGCACCACATCATGATATGAAAAAGCTCATTCATTAGATCCCTCCAGATAACGTTAAAAAAATACGAATTCCAATAGAAGATGCTAAGTACCTTTTGTGCTCGCTCTTCACTTGTGTCCGCCTTATTGCTGTCCCCACTGCCACTATTTGCATCAACACTGGAAGCCTTACTAGAGTTTCCTGTGTTCAATTGTCGGCTTGTCTTCTCCACCATGAGCTGCCTCATGATAGCACCCTCCTCAAGTTCCGGATTGTTATGCCAATAGCTACCGAGGAATGTCTTCGCACCGTCGAGGCTGGGGAAATACGGCGGCTCAAAGTAGATTTGAGACAGCGCATCTGCAGCAGAAACTTCCGCTTGTGCCGTTGCCTTGTACTCCCCGCTTCCCATAACAGCGATCACTAGCTGCTGGTATGAGAAGTAGAATTGCCGAACTGCTGCCTCAACCGCCTGAAACGCTTGGAGGAGATGGATTGTGGACGAGTGGTATGCCAAGGGTCGCCGAAACGGCGGGGCCACATGAGTGCTCATCCCATGCGAATGGAGCAGGTCCATTACTGCCTCTTGAAGCCTTGGACCGCCTTTGGGATCGGCTTCTACTCCAACCACCTTGGGGACCAAAAGCCGAAGGTCCTTGCAGCCCTTGGTGATTTTTCTTAGCCTCGTGGATCGCAAACAGTAAGCACCTACAGAATTCATAATCCATCAGAACTGAAATTTACGGCTTATTAAATGCAGAGAAACTCAACTTAACAGTGGTCCGTACGTTTACAACATTGTAACAAGAGCAAGATGACTGTCTCACCTCCACCAATGTGTTTAGTGCTGATAGCTGCCTCGTCCTGGGATATTGCAAGCTCTTCCTTCAAGCGCATGAAATCGTCTGGATCCATGATTTGGAGCAGGTCCATTGTGGACATAAGAAGCTTCCACACACGCTCAACAATCCAGCAGTTCTTGGCGGCCAATTCACAGTTACCTTCTTTAACCATTGTTTCCACATTCTGTAGCAAACCAGAAGCCACTTCCAACCACGCTTCCATGATTTGATGTACAGTCGAGAGGGTGTGATCCTCAGGATGACCAGGCATGGATTGTCTGCACGCATAAACCTGTTACACAAACACTCCATAAGATTCCTTCGTGAAAGTAATAAGCACATTCAATACGTTTTAGTATACTTGAACCACCGTGCACATGGTTGAGACCAAAGACATTGTTGTTGCAAATGCAATCTCTAAAATATCTCTCGCGAAACCGATGACGGCATTCGTTTCTTCAAATAAGTTGCGGAATGAGGATTCAGAAGTCAAACCCTAATTCCCAGTAGATGATAAGAGTTGGTTGCAAAATTCTGGTCGTAGAACAACAAAAACTTACGAATGTCCCAGACAGTCACGACTTCAAATTCTAGAGCACGATCAAATACTATAAAAAAATAGGTCTTAAGTTGATGAGCGCTTCGCCATGAGAGAGACAAGATCTGCAGTAAATTAAATACTATGACGCAAATTCATAGAATCATAAACCAGCATGTTCCCAGTCGGATACAATCCCGAGATGTATCAACCTAATTAAGAGGTTTCGGACAAATTTGCCACAAGAAAAGTGAAAAATTTAAGAAAGTGGCAATGCGCAGAGAAATAGTACCTCAAGAGGTGTGCAAACTTTGTCATACTCCAAAACCGGCTTGCCAGACAGATTGGGCTCCCCAAGGCCCAGAGTGAATGGTGCGCGTGCCATGTGACCTTCAATAGCAAAATGCAACCTAGTGCTTACATTTTGGGCAGTTCTCCAGGAAGCAAGACGAGGTAACAAACTTTCTTTGCTGATTCTACTAACAATTGGCCGCGACCCAGACTTGTGCCAAACCACCGACTCGGTTCCTACGTGGCTGCAACTGTTAGATAGCGTCGATGTGGGCGCCTCATCGTCCCCTTCAACGATGCAGGATAAAATCTCCAGCTGCGAGTTTATGAGTGACTCCAATCTCCGAAGCCATTCGTCGCGATATATGTAAGGCCGCGTATCGCATAGAACACATGAGATCATGCGGAACACAAGCTCTAAGCTGTGAAGAGCAGGTCTCACTAATCTTTCGTTTTTCCAATTGGGAAACTCCTTCAACCGCCATAGCCGGGTCAAATCGGGAAGGTGCAGATAAAGCTCATAAGCTTCTACCTGCTGAGGTGACGGTTGCACAAGAGCTTCGATGTCGCAATTCGCAAGTGACACAGAAACAGGCGTTCCGGGAAACACCGCGCAGTGCACCGGACCCCTAGATCTCAAGCCGCGTGTGTCCATGCATGGGTTATACTCCATGGTTAAAGATCTGAAGTGATCCGTGCGCAAGTTTCAGGATAGGTTGCGGACTCAAACGCCAAAGTAGCGATGGAGTACACAAGAGACACTCTTAACGGAGACGATCCCCAAAACGCGAACATCTCCTGTTAAAAAGTAAACAGAATGCTTCGGTGTGCGCGAGATAATTGTCCCCTTCCAAATATTAACTCCTAGTTTATCCGGTTCGGACAACGCCCCCGGAGTTTTGTCCAAAAGACTCCACCAAAGTTTTCTCTAAAAGACTCCACCAACAGACCACCCTTCGAATCGTCGATACGCAAGTTTCAATATGATCCTCAGATATCCTCTACTTCGGGTGCTGTCAAAAGCCAGCGCTGCACCAGGATCCTCTCTTCTTCTTGAATCGCAGTGCACCTGAGGAAATTTTTAAAAAGATCACAAATTACTTCCTGAGCCTAAGTTATTGCATGAAACATTTACAACACTTCAAAAGACACCAGATGCACAGCCCTGAACCATCATCACCGAAGCAAAGACCGAAGCTCCACATGATCCCCTCTCAACACCGAATAGCTTCCACTCAACATATCGTGTCTAAAATCCTTCTAAATGTGAAATGATGTTCTTGAGTGTACACAAAACTTTCAGATATCATGAATCTATTGAGAAAGAATTCCTTCTCAAAACATCTCAATAAAAGAGGAATGCTTTGAATAGAAACAAAATTTCAGCCACGAGGCATCACAGCCGACTCATCGTTATTGGAAGGAATTAGGTCAACGGTAACGACTATGATATCGCTTCGTCTAATAGCCTCGAGAAGAAAGGCAAAGAGCTCCTGAAAAGAAGCATAACCTCAACCTCAACCTAATGAAGTTATATTGTGATGCCTTCGTGGCTGAAATTTCGACCCCCTTCCAATAATATCTCTTAAGAAACTGAAATTACAGCAGATCAATGCATTCCTTCCAAAGCTCAAAATCTAAATCCCTTGTTATTCAAGTATCAACTTCAACGTCGACAGCGTACTCCCCTACGTACTATTGGAGTAAGTACATACTTCCAAACGCTGTCCTTGTAAAACACTTCAATATGATCTGAAACGCTCTACGTGAAAGACTCGCTCATGATTCTTGTTCACGCTGCATGAATAACCTCGCAGAATCCACATCGGCATCTAAAACAAATCGAACAACCTCTCTTACCCGCTTTCAATGTCGAGTAGAACCACTTAGACCACAGAACTGTGGCTGGAAGTTTTCAAAATATGAAACAACGTTCTCAAGTGCACAGATAACTCCTCCCTATCACGGAACTCTAAACAAGGATCGATTTCGATCCACGTCCTCTGCGGGACTACATCGCGGCAGAGGATATACTCTACACACTCGCTCCCAGGTCGAAGAGGGATTCTGCTCGCGAGTACCGTCGACGTCATCATGCTACGCAAGCATATCAATCACTACGCAATAAGAAGTCCATACAAAACATGCTTTCCAACTCTACTCATCAGATTGACAACATACACTGCCAACACCGAGCCTCCCCAATGCCCAGCGTGAGCGCAACACAAAACAACCTCCACCATAACCTTGGTTTCGATCAACAAAGCTGTGTGCCAGCAGTCCAGAATCTCGACATCGAAGCTATACCTGACCAGGCCGACTAATCTTGTCGCCGTTTTGCAAACAAACACACAACCACCACCTGCTCTGACTTGGAGTCCTTCTCTCTCTCTCTCTCTCTCTCTCTCTCTCTCGCTCTCCCATGCAGTCGCTCAAATGGACTCGTTTTAACGCTGTATGCGCCCACCTGCTGCGTCTCAGAATGAAGCAAAAGCACGCCAGCAAGCTTGGGTATATCCAGATCCCTGCCAAGTCCAACTACCCAAACCTCCAAATCCACTGCACTTCCTATGCTCCTGCCGCGTCTGTCGCTACTTAATTAATCCAATTTTAATCCACCCGAGTTACCCCCTCCGTCTACTGCAAAAAGTCAAATTCCCCATCTGCTTCCTCATCTGTTCAACGCAACGCACCGGCCCAAGTTGGCTCTGTTCACTCTGTCTGCCTTGTCACTCGTCTTCGTACAAGCTACACACTAACTCGTCGAACCCCACCATCATCGACTACTCCCTTCCCTGCACCTCGCCACATTGGACCCCACAGAAATCCACCGGATTATCGATCAAGTTCGTTACTGCGGAGTGTTCCGTCAGCGCGCTCCCATCTTCCTGGACTTGCCGATTCGCCGATTCAGGGGTTATCCGATTTCTTTTTATCTTTTTCGAGCCCACCTCCAAATGCGTGTGTGGTGGCAAGGATTGAGGATTAACATGAGACCTGCCTTTACGTAGACGGCACTCGCGCCTTCTCTTCCGATTCAGCGCCACGCTTGAAAGCGTGGCGCCACCTTAACGGCAGTGTGAACGGGGTTCTTATTCATATCCCCTCACGTCAGCACCGCAGTTCCCTCTCTTTGGCCGTCGATTTCAAACCCCCCTCGCGACCCCTAAACCTGGTCGATCTTCCGGGAAAGTACCGCTCTCTTCAGCTCAACAGCCATTTCGCCACTCTCGGCCACTGGGTTTGTCATTAATATCCCCTCTGCCCTCCTCCGTGGTAATTCTTCAATAACCTGGGAATTATTTTTATATATAATACTTTCGAGAGCTATCAGATACTTCCCTCGTTTTCCAATGTGATTGAAACTTCCATCATTTAAATTTAATACTTAAATATTCTATTTGCTTTGGTTTGTGGGTTGAAAATCATCCATTGTTCTGACTGGCTGAGTTTTTGGTGTGTATCGATGTGAGAAATAAAAAAGGGGGGTAACCAGAAATGTGTGGATAAATTGCTTCATGTGAGAACAAAACTCTGGGATTGGAATGGAATGCCTTTTTTCCCACAAAGAGTCTGCATAAGTAATGAGTTGTACAGCCACTGTGTAGAAAAAGACTTGAAAGACCAAGGTGTTGGTCAACTTTTTGTAGACCAGAATTCTCCTCTACAAAGCCAACAACTTCATTCTTTCTTTCACTATGGTGGGTTGGTGTGGGTGGCTAAATATTCACAACCCATGCCAATTAAGTATGATTCAAAACTTTAGGGCTTGAGCTACAACTTGTTGCATGTATTGAGCAATAAGAAGTAGCAGAAATTTACAAAAATGAATGGATGGATGCAGCTGTTGCTGTCATGTAATATAGACCTACAACAGTGCTTGCTATCATCTGTATACATGTATGTAGCAATAAACAAAAAGAGGAAATGAAGTTTCTGGAATGAGTAGTTTCTTGAAACTCAAGCAATGCTAACCTATAACATGTGACCCATGTGTTCATCCAACATGCTTTGATTTATTTATTTTTCTCTTTTTTCCACTGTCTGTAAGCAGTTAAATGTCATTTCATTTATTTATATGTATCTTCTTTCAAGGGATCTGTTACCAAATCCATAACTGTTATGCAATTTTGGAGGAAATCAAGAATTGACGAAGGATATTTGTCTGGAATCAGGGAAATTGCATTGAAAACTTGGTTAAGGGAGGCAGTTGCTGTTGAGAGCAGTGAATAATGGGGAAAGAGCTTGATAGATGGATTAGATAATTTCCGAATACTTTATTTATGAACAGTGTTTCCTTTCATCTGGGATCTCTCTTTGTATGTCTGTACATACACATCTAATGCACATTTACAAATAAATCATTTGTGTATTTCTAGGAAATAGCATCTAGGCAGGAAAGCAGCAGCTAATACAATGTTGATTGTGGTCATCCACAAAATGTTTATACAGGATAACACATGTTGCCAACACAAGGCAAATCAGGGATAATTCCGCTTCTGAGTTATTGAACCAAAGAAATTCCATAAAAAAATAAGTATGTTAATGTGTAGGTATAGATGGACACATGTACACAGACATTCAATAACCTTTCCAAAGCATTTGCACACAAAGTTTAAAACCCTCAAAGCTTAAACTTTTGTTCAAATCAGCATTTATTAAGGAGTGCACCATCAACTGTCCAGGTCACATAAACCAACATCCAGTTCACACAAGGGGGTTGGGGATGCCAAGTGGGTAGCATGAGAAATGAGCTGAGTAGGCAGGGGCTTGGAAACAAAGCGGGGGGGGGGGTGCAGGATGAAAGATTTTGATAAATGGAGGATTTTGTTATTGTTTTTGTTTTAGTTCATCGACCTGCAAAGGAAGTGTGTGGGTGGGGGGGGGGGGAGGGGGGCTCTAGCACATGGGTCATCTCCCAAAAGTCATGGCACAACAACAATGATGTGCCACCAACTAAGCCTCTCCCTTCTTCCTCCTTCAGAAAGGTTTTTGAGCCTGTTTCCCTATTCATCACATCCCAAGTCATTCATTCAGTCTGACAGTCAGTCAGTCTCTTCAACTTATCTCCAGCAATAACACAACTGTTTCTGGGTTTTTCACTAAAAGGATTAAGTCATCAGTTGTTGAACTTTTTGACCTGCCAAGGCCTGGGGCGACCACTATCCCACACACCAAACCCTAGTTTGGTACCACCAATAAGGGATCCTTCTTACACCGTTTCATGGGGTAATGAATTTTATTGAACCCTCCAGTCCAGGCACTGGGCAGCGTTGTCTACATTCCATGTTTTTATCACCAGTAAAGCAATAAAAATCAATGAAGGAAGAAAGGGAGAAGGATACCAATCCTATGGGGCTTAGCCTCGTGGCAGTCTTCACTTCCTTTCACCATCTTTTGCTTCTTCTTCTTTTTCGTTTTCTTTTTTGTTTTGTTTTTTGTGCTTTGTTTTTTTGTCTTACTAGTGGTCCCCTTGGAGGTTGTTGGCTATGATGTTCTGTGCTCTCCACAGGCTTTGATGACTTTCCATTGTATCCATTGGTTGTGGATATTTGTTTCACCCTGTGCTAGGTCTGCAGCTGCCTACAAAAAGACATAGTGATCCAAAAAGGAGGAAAACAATAAAAGAAAAAGAAAAAGGAAAAGGAATGACACACAAAAAGAGAGACGGAGGTGTGTGACCCCCTGATAATTGCTCGCCCACATTTCTCATGCAGAGGGAGCTTGTTCCCGCCTTTGGGAACCCACCGTCGCCGAAAACTTCACACATCCATCCCAAAGCAGTTAGTACCGACGAATGGATGATGATAGGGTTTTTGATCTCTTCTCATCCTGCCCTTCGATTGATACCCGGGTGTGAAGTCTAATTGTGTAAATGAGTAGTAGAAGAGCATGGAACCAGGTCAGACCTTCAATGACAAGGAAGGGTTCTACCTCTTGAGCTTCTCCCTCTTGGGTCAACGTCAAAATCTTTAAAAAAAATAAAAAGAAAATTGTGTTTCCTTTACTTCGATCACTGCATATATATATATATATATAGAGAGAGAGAGAGAGAGAGAGAGAGAGGCTGAAACTGGAATCCTTTCAAAAATTGCTTAATGAAAATTTTCACAGTTATTTTCAAAACATTGAGAACCTCAAAAATTCTGTTAGATACAACATTTTATTGCAAGTAAGCTTTGTCAAATTAATTCGTATAAAATTTCACATAACAGTCACAATGTTCATGAATTTCTGTTTCTACAGAAGTGGTTGTATTTTTTTATTTAAATCTAAAAAGTATATTAATTCGATGACTATTAAAGCTCAAGTTTGAAATTAATTGTGACAAACTTGGCTTTCACACACACATATATATATATATATATATAGATATAGATATGAATTCACACGCATACGGACACGCACACATACACCCAGTGGATGTAAAGATAAAATAGGAACGATTATTATTTTGATCACGAAGATTGAACAAATAGCTAGAAATTCCTATTGCATTACATATAAAAGAAATTACAAATATATGATGTTGATTTTAAAAGCCGGCGTTTTACATCAATGAAAAAATCAAAGCTTTATCATGTTGTGGTGTTTCACTTTGCAAGGGAAATACTATTCACTAGTCACTGTGCCAATAAACTTGGATATCTCTCTCTTTCACATCTATGTATTTTATGGACACATGCATTAAAGTTGTTAGGTTCTTGAACGGATCTGGAAAATAAATGTATATATATATATTTTTCATCCATAGACACATCGTTGTATGCACAACATTCTACAGGAAGCTTGTTGTGATACAAAGCGATGGGGGCGAGAGTATTCCATCGATACGGTGAACATCCCCGTCTCGCTCATTCATACTGTGAATTGGGCTTGTCTGTACTCAGGAATTCGATCGAGAAGCTTTCACGGGGTTGGTTGATTTGTCTCTGACCTTCGGAGTAATACAAAATCCGACATCAGCAGCAACAGCCAATTGAGATTCGACATCATTCTGACATGAGCTGTTTGCTTGCTTCTTCTTCTCGTGATGAGGCCCCACTAGAATATCTGCAGTTGCGCGATGTGGTGGAAGTTTTCCGTCGACACGGAACTGCGGGGTGCTTCCGCCGCAGGTAGCGCACTCATGAGCACTCATGAGCGCGCTGCAGACAATATCAAGCGGATAGACCAGTCTACGAGGGAGGTGCCGTAGCCGCAACACACGAGCTATCGTATCCGCAGAGGATACGCCGTAAACCAGCCCGCCAAGGCGAACAATATCCAGATCAACAGCCGTTCTGTCAGACCCGCCAGCCAGCATTGAAGACGATGCTGGGGCTGTGACGTTGTACTTGTCGCCGTTGGGCCGCATTTCAAAAAAGCGAACACCCAGCTCACGGAGCGGCGCACTTTTAGTGCTCACACTTGCGAGGTCACAACTGTAGTAACTTCCGATCTAGTGGAAGGGGCTACGCTCTCGCCTTCTGACGTCAGTGGACCCGCCTAATCGCCAACGTCCACGCGGCTGAGGCAGTGCGCTGCCCGAGCGGAAAGAAATCCTTTGTCAGTGCTGCACGCCGTTGGAGGTGGGGTTGTTGATTCATGGTTGTCGGATAACGCGCCTCGGCTCCTGACAATCCTTCCTGCGACCCATTCCTTCGAGGTGGAGGTGTCGCACAGTCCATGCTCCCGGGGCAATGCCGAATTGCTCCATTATTTATGATTTTATATATTATCCATTATTTATTTTTCTCCCAATTACTGCTACCACAACTGCTAGGTGGAGTATCTCCGTGTGTCGAAATGTGGGTGGAAATCAATACGCTTTCATTATCTCATGTTTATCCTTTTCGAGTTTACTAACCTGGCTGCATGTGCGGGCTCATCAAGTCCGCTGAGCCACAGAAGCTCCAAGAACAGCAGCAACTCTGGTGGTGGTGATGGTGTCCCACTGGAGATTGATTTGGCTTTGATTGATGATCAACTTGGGTTTGAGCCCACCATTTGTAGCATAGATTTTGCACTGATGGGGCTCTGCCCTCTCTGCCATGTGACAATTACTTTCTGCTCTGCTGCTGAGGTGGGGGAGATTAACTTAGCAAGGCTTCTCAAAACCTTGGCCATGTGGTCCAGACATTGAATTGTTGGGGGAGGCACATGTGCAAAATGGAGCTGTTGATTGCTCTGCTCTGGTCCTTCTCATGTGCCCCACCTTCTGCTTGCTCTCTGTCCCCTTTTACTTTGTGTGAGTTCATGTATGTGTATATATATATATATATTATTGAGAGGATGAGAAATTGAATGAGGTGATCCACATGCTTGACTTTGGGATCACCCTAGATACAAATGTATCCATGTAATTATGTGGTGGATACAGTGAATCTCAGCTGCAATTGCATTGAGTAGCAGGCCATAGGTAAAATGCATCCTCCCTCAAAAAAAAAAACATAGAATATTCAATCAAGTATATTATATATGCTATTTTTTGTGTGGGAAGTCAAACAGAACCAGTTCTTTCTTATCTAGAAATTACATATTTCAGTTGTGATAAAACTGCATCATTGGTTTCCTCACAAAGAATTATATAACTGCATGCATTTATATGAATGCATATGAAAGGTGCATGCATTTGTGACAGCATGACTTGCATGGTAGATTTCACCCATTTCATGTTCTCCATGTGGCACAAAAGGCTTTTACCTTCAAGAAGCAGATGTTCGGAACTATTCACTGCTACAACCACACACCCTTTTCATTATTTACTACCTTTTGGATGCTTTTTATAAATAATAAATTATCAGCAATGAAATCAGTGCTCTCAATTGTCCAAGTCTTTTGCTGGGTGCTTGGACTTTTTCCATCTTTTTCTTCTCTATCTTTCAATGAAAGGTGGATCACAACATGTCCAGATGGAGAAAACTTGCAGAAACTTGATAGGAAATATCAGTTAGTGGTTAGAAGAAACTAGAAGAATGATGCAACTAGACTTTGCACAAGATTCATGGCTTTTCCTCTCATTATTTGGTTTTTTTTTCTGGTTTCAAATGAATGAACCAGTGCCAAAAGGTGTTGGAAATCTTGCTTTGTTGCTCAGATTTTTTTGATTAAAGGTGTTGCAGAAAAGGAAATATGAAAAAAAAAAAAAAAAAAAAAACACACACACACACAAACATATTTTTTTTCTTCTAATAGTTGGCAAAAGATTAAATCATTAAAAATCGATTAGCTAAATATTATTATTCAAAAATCAATTGGAATTATTAGAGGAATTATCTCAAAATAAGATTAGTAATTCAGTAACTTTGAAACAATAAATACTTGATTGATTATTATCCAAATGTCTTAAAGAGTTTCTCAGTATATTTTATCATTTTTGGAATGTGTTTTTAAATAATGGAAAATCACAATTCTCTCTATTGCACACATACATTATTGCGATTTTATTTCTTATTTATCTATTTCAGATGACACCATTTTAGCCCCTTCACTTAAACCCCTTCACTTAAACCCAAATCTATATATCATAATTGAACAAGAAGAGAAACGTCAAAAATAGAAACAAATAAATATCTCCAGTAAACGTAATCATAATAATAACAGTAGTAACAAAATATCCTTACAAAATATTGAAAATGGAATATATATATATATATATATATGATTGTATAAATGCCATAATTACAATACATCAATAAAAAACCACAACGGCAACTGCGTAATAGAAGTACCATAAAATAATACAAAATACGTCTTTTTCATGGTTCGTTTGAGAGAGCAACTAAACTTGACACCGACATGCCCTATTGTTGAAATCCAATCAGTGCATGACACTCCCCTTTGGAATGCATGAAGAAGGGCTAAATTAATGCAGTTAATGCATTGCAACCGAAGAAGGGGCTCTCTATTCATCCATCCAAAATGGACCCGTTTTCTCTCTCTTTCACAATTTAAGGGATGAATAAATGACGTGGTCACCATCACCGCCTTGGGCGCCGTTAATCCAGCTCAGCATGGTCTCCCTTCCAGCTAAGCATGACCTTTGTCCAGCTAAGCATGCAGTTTTATTTCTTGCTAGGACTCATTCCAAACAAAACTGCATATATGAATGTATAAATAGAATTCGTACATATATATACATATACATATCTATATTCCCAAAGCATTGCTATGCTACCACACTTACTTATCAAGCTTCTAAATTTTAAACCACAGACACAGAAGGTTACAAGTTGCAACAACTCACCGAGTTGCAACTTGAAGTTTAGAATTGAGAGATTTTCTAGTAGTTTCGAGAGTACAGGTGTCCTTTACAAAGTAGTGGATAATGGATCTTCCTGGAACGTGTCTCAGTATTTCCTACATATTTGAAACATTCCATGTGTGTTATATAACATTTTATTTAATGACAATGGACAAGTGGGTCTTCTTTCAACTCTGCCCCCATGTGGCCGTGGCCCTAGGTCAAGATGGGCTGGCAAGTGTGTGCCCATGCCACAACCTGCCTGGACCCAGTGAACTTATTCAACTTGGTCTCCATCCATGTGTGCAAAAAAATTTGAAGACTTTGTTTGGATTAAAAAGTGGGTGGATTGGGGTGTGATTGTAGAAGAAAAATGGAGCTTGGATTTTCCATGTGCTAAAGGTTGGTGGTTTTGAAGACTTTTGTAGGGGTGTATGTTAGATCTTTGGAAGCTTTAACCCATGTTTAGTAGGGGGTGATGCATTGAATGGATGATTCATTTGTGTGCAATTTGTAAATGGAAATATTAACCAGAACTAATTGCTTTTTTAAGGATATGAAACTTAATATAGGTGTGGATGAGTTGTCTTCAAAAGTGAGAAGGTTTTGGACATTGTTTTAATTGCCTCATTGTTGACTACCTTGCAAAGAAGATAAAAGAAGAAGAAGAAGAAGTTAAACCCTAAAAATAAAATGTGTAGATATTGGCTTGGGCTTCCATTGCTTCACTTTATGATATAGAATGAGGCCTAATAATTGGGAGCATGGTGATAATTGACTCTCTGCAAATAGCAAGCATTGTTTGGAAGTCAAGATGGATTGCATACAATTGGGATTTATTTAACTATCTGATTTGTCTTTATCAAGGTTTATTTCTAGTTCATTGACTTGGAGTTTACTTTCCTGTTTGTACGATAGGCTTTTGTTGCAGAGACATGATTTGTGACTTAAAGAAGGGGCACATTTGAATGATATCATAGATAAATAAGCCCCACCTTGTGAATGTTAAAAGATGTAAGTCTTTGTGTATACATTAATTCAATGTGTATATATATATATATATATTGAAAAAAAGAAGAAAACAATATTCATGTTGTTCTTCTTAGAGCTCATTTTATGGTTTCAAAATTGATGGTATTGGATTAGTATTGAAGCATTTGGGCATCCCTTATTTCTCATTGTGATGTGTACAATCTTGTTTTTCCTAAAAGACAAATATATTGTTCATTACATATCTTTTCTATATATATATATATATATATATCTATTTGTATTCATAAAAAGTATAAAAAGTGATAGTCAAATAAGGTTATTACCAAATTCTTGAAGAAGTTATTATCTCATGGTTTAGTTTTAGTTTAAAGAAGTAAAAAAGAATAATAAAGAAAGAATAATAGAATGTGAATTAGTCACATAAAATTGTCTCAACTGTAAGTTTTGTGATCCAATGTCATGTGCATTGTAAAACTGGATGTGACTAAAACTTAAAGAAAGTAAATAAATATTAAAAATGTGGATAAGAATGGATGCATTAATGTATTCAGATAATAACTTGACTTACTAAATTGCAATTACACCACAAACATTCCTCATTGATTTTTTTTAGTAATAGAGTTAAGAGAAAAGAAAAAATGAATCGAAAATCAAATTTCAAGTCAATTCTTACATAGTCTTATATACATACTTATTTAAATGTTTAGTTTATTAATGAAAATTTGGTGACTTTCAGACTCAAACATGGGAGCACAGCTAACCTTTTGTTCCTTTCATGTTGGATCTTTGAGAAGAAATTCAAGTTGTCTTACTCATTAGTAAAATTAATTTTGTATAGTTCTATTTTATATTAATTTTTAATAGATCAAATTGAAAAAAATTTGCCAAATTCCCTTGCCCATATATACCATGCAAGGTTGTCTTAAATTCTACCATTTACATGGCAAAACTAGCCAGCTCATCTCAATGAGTGTGATATAATTAATGATGCTAAATCATACAATAGGTGTAACTTCCAAAAGACGATGTACAAATCAAGGAAAAATATATGACAAAATCTCAATAATAACTAGTGTTTCATAATTGAACTGATTGATGTAAAAAAAAAATCATAATGTGAACAGATTGGAATAGAAAATGTGTTGGTTTATTAACCTCCAAATATTGAGACTTTCATAATCATATGAATGATTAATTTATTCATGCTTGTAATGTACCCTCTAAGATGTGCATGATGTTGCAATTATCAGGATCAAACAGTCTTGGCGACAATTATGCTTTAATTGAATTTTTCAACATTTAAAAAACATGTATATTTCAAAAATAAGTACATGTGATGTTAGTTATTTCTATTTTTACGGATACTTCTTTTATCTTTTTCAAAATCTAGAAACAAAAACCCATTCTGAAGACAATTCATCCACATATATATATTACGTTTCATGTCCTTAATAAAGCAATTAGCTCTGACTAAATATTTCCATTTACAAATTGCACACAATTGGATCAATACCTAAAACAATTCTAACAAAGGGCCAGGGAAGAGTTCGAGCCAACAACACTCTCCTTATCATTTCATTAAATTAAGGAGGCTAGTAATGGCAAAGCCGTAGACGGTTGAAGAATGAATGAACCATAACTTTCATTCATCTCCACATGCAATTTCATCCATAAATGCCCTGCTAAAGACAGAATCCCATTCACACCACTGCTAAAATCCTGGATTCTATTATCCCCTGCGCCACTTGGGATCCATGCTGTCTTCCCCAACCCATTATTATAACCAACCTATTAACTTTATTTATTATTCTTTTGCTCCCCATGAAAAAATATACTAAAATCATCTGTTCCGGAGAGAGAAAGTAAAGCGTGATTCAAGTTGTCGGATAAGGTTCGCCACGTCATAATAATGAGTTTTATTTATTTATTTATTTATTTATGATTGTTTAATATTTTCACACTCCATGGCCTTAAGCAAATTTGTCTGTCCAAATATAGACCCTGATCATGATAACATTTCCAAAGGAGCTTTGGATTCTTCCTCTCTTGCTTCGGGTTTTAGTATTTCCAATAGTGACATGACCAATCACCATTGCCGTTGAATAGTGGTTCGTTTATTGGGTCAGAGGGAGAGAAAAGGAAAGATTGGGATCGGTCACGGTTATAGGGTTTGGACCTTCGAGCGTGATCGGGGGCTAACGGGGATCCTCTTTCGCCAATCACGGATGAGAATGAAAGCAGCGGCAAAGGCTGGACGCGTGGCGCGCTCTGAGTGGAGGGGAAAAGTTTTTTTGTTTTCGGAAGTGAGGTTGATTGGGGGAAAAGCGATGATGGATGGATGAATAGTTCGGTGAAGGGTAGAGTGTAGACCTTGAAGGACCCGATTCACAACCATAATAACACCATGGGTTTACATTAATTGGAGAACGACATTTTGGAAGTTGTTGTTTCGGGAGTACTATTGAAGGTTACCTTGAAATAACAATATAATCCATACAGTTGTTTGTTTGTTTGTTTGTTTGTTTTTATGTTTTTTTCTCTCACACTTCTAATCCCCTTGTCCCACACTTATCCTGTATCCAGAATTTCTGTATCTCCAAGTGGAGATTTTAGGTTATCCATTTATGCAGTGAAGTAAGGTACAATAGTGGCAGTAAGTATAATTTTGAAAAGCAAGTAATTGATTTTTTTTATTATTGTTGTGGCTCAATTTGAACTGTTAAAAAAAGATGTTTTTAAACCTGTCAAACTTGTGGAGATGGATAAAATTTTCAAGCAAATATTGGGTTATGGTACTCCATGTGAGATTAGTTTACCTTGATTTGTTTTTCTATTTGTTGAAGGCATATGCAGACACATGGTCATGTTGCCCCTTACTATGAAGTTGGCCCCTTATTTTGTAAACTTTCAGGAGCACATCCTCGATAAGGCAGCCTTTGCCCATCTTTGTTATCTATTGAAAGGAATAGTATCACCAAACCATTCAATGGCAAATTCCTTATCCAGCAGTTAGGGTTCTAATTCTATGATAACTGCAAAAATCAAGCATTTGTTGGTTGCCAAAGACTCTAAATTAAACCCCATGTTTCCAATTAGCTGCGACCTAATTTAGGGAATAAAAAACAGGGGGCTAGTGTTGTCCCCCATAGATCAGGGAACATACCCACCAAACAAATGCAAGTTCTATCAAGACATGCATGGTTCCCAAGTCCCATCTTGAATGATAGGTCCCAATTGAATCCAGAGATAACCTCTAACAACCCACCTTGGGTCCAACTGAGAATGCTTAAAAAGACTCTTCTGTTTATGACAAGCTTCTTACAGAGATATGTGTCCATGTGTTACAAGCAACAAACACAAGTAAAGTATATTGAAACTGTTATGCAACAATTAGTCAAGTTCACATTGTGTTTCCTCATAACCAAAACCTTGACTTACTTGACAAGGTTCTTCTCCCTTTAGTCCTACTCTTTTCCAAACCCAATTTGACCAATTTTGACCCAGGAGATGAAATCACAAGAATCAGTACCATCTTCAATAAAACCACAAATCTAAATAAATAAATAAATATATGACATATATATAACAAGTGTTTTGTACACACAGCTTTGTCAAGAATGTTCCACCATCAATATGCACTTAGTTGTACACACATCAGCCACCACAACTGGTGTGTAGCAGCAACATGAAAAGACAACTTCATGGGAGCTTTGACTTAGTGATAGACATGCATGGTTCCCAGTCTTTACATGAAAATTGAATTAGGGTTTTGGAACATCTCAAAGCAGCAAATTGTGACAGGGCAAAAGATGTTGTAACTGAACTGCCTCCCCAGTTTTGCAAAGGTTGTGCAACATCCCAAGTAAGTGTACCAGATGGTGGTGATGGTGGTGGTGGTGGTGGTACTGTGGGGGTTGGCCTTATCCACTTCTCTACTCTCCTGTCATGCTGGGCCTCACTTGTTGTTGTACCTCTTGGGGACTCACTTTTAGAAGTGGAAGGGAAAATGATTGGTGAGAAGGACTACAAACTTGTGTGTAGCATATTTTAGAGATCCTTACATTACATACAGTCTTTGAGTTGTTGGCTTCTCTTGTCAAGTACAATGGAGGTGTTTATATCCATTTTGGAAAATTGTAGTTTGGATGTCTTGTGAAGGTTTCTTATTTGGCAGAGAAATATCGTTTTTTTTTTTTTTTTTTTTTTTTGGGGGGGGGGGAGCTTTTTGTTTAGGAGTTACAGCAAAGTGCAAGGAACCATAAAATGGACCAAATCGTGTTTTGTAATTAAATTCAAACATGGCAGCTCACCTTTTGATTGTGACAATTTTAATATATATATATATATATATATATATATATAGTTATACATATATATATTTAAGTTTTTAATTATTATTATTATTATGAATATTTTTAGGGCTTTTATTTGCACAATTTCCCAAATTTCTATAATATCCACCTTTTGAAAACAATTTAAATACAAACTTTTTGAGGGACAACACAATTCATGTCGTATGATAAAAAGTACACTCCAACTTCACCTTTTCCTATTACTACCTTTTTGTTACATTTTCCTACATGGAAGGGCAACCAAGGAAAACTGCTCAATGTCAACCAATCACAAGATGTGAAGATTGCACCCTCCCACCTGAGCAACAAAGACCCCCTTGAGTTAAGTGCCAACACACTCGACTGTCCTACATGTCAGTTTACCCATTTATCTGTGGTTTGCATAGACCCTGTCACTGAAAGACTGTAGACAAATCACATGGTTCAGAGTCCTCAGCTGTCCTGTGTGTGGTTCGATGATGTACACAGATACTGACCACAATAAGGGAGAATTGTCTGTAACCATTGAGGAGCAAATGAGCAGAGTCTTCAGAACTCACAGTGCTCTTGTGTATTCAGAACACCAACCTATATGAACAAGCAGGTTAATATAATTTGTCATCGAGGTTTTGGGTTTGTGAAGCATTCAGAAGGTCCGGGACTGTGGAATGCACTTGATCCAGGAGGAGAATGAGAAAGTGCTGTTTTCAACGGGTACAATTCAGCTGCACTAGTTTCTCTGCTTCCAGGCCTCTCAAAGCCCATGGGAGTCTCTGGCTCGAAGAGAGATTTATTCGTGAAGTGTGAGGTTGACCACCCGATCCATTCAGGGGATGGTACTTGTAATATCGTTTTCCCATATGGTTCCAAAATGCTTAATACATCCTGCACCACAAAAATTAACGTTAGAAATGAATCCCTGCAAACTGCTGTGGTTTTGTCCATCTTCTGTGGAGATGTAGCACACCTTCATTGTTGGTCGCAGGGTTCGATCATGTTGAGCGCAACGTAGTGCAAGATGTGCCATGTCTGTGTACAAGGCTTCATTGTAACCAATATCCAGCTTTCTGTCGATGATCGCCCTTATTCCTCCTTCATTGAAACGTGGTCGCGCCTGTGTATTAAAAGACGTATTTTTTCACACGATTTATTTCATTGTTGTCACAGCATTTTCTGAATCAGTAGAAGGAGCTAGAAAGGTTTGTTTTGAATGGAAGTTGAAAGACTTATCTAGAGCTGCTAAGTTTTACATTCTGCGGACTAGTTTTAAGAAAGGTCCACGTACCCATGCATCAAGACATGATGCGTCCAAACGTGTATAATCGATCACAGGTAACCCTGTAATAATCTCCAGTAGCACTATGCCGAAAGCGTAAACATCGCTAGCCGTAGTCAATTGATTAGTCCTGAAGTAATCAGGATCCAAATAACTGTATTCCTCGAAACATTCCAGTGAGGTTTGTCAGACTCGTCGATAGAGTGGATCCATGTTAGTACAAATCAAATGCGACATGCAGTTTGAGACAAGGTCAAGAACCACAGTTCTTTTAAAGAAGCTATGACTAGTTGCTAAGATTCGGTAGTCGGACGAGGTTAAGTGCAGAGTATACCCTCTAGTTCCAATAGGAGCAGTAGATACGTGTGTTGCATATTCTGCGGAAGCTCTTGACACACCAAAGTCTGAAAGTTTTGGCACCATAGAATGTGAGAGAAGCACATTTGATAGTTTGATGTCTCTGTGGATGACCGGTGGATCCTAAAAAATTAACACAACTTGTTAAGAGCGTTTTCAATCTTAAGACACCAGCAAAAGTGAAGAATTTGATATCTGCATCACATTATTATACTACGTTGAAGATGTTACATGATCAACTCTCTTGATAAGTATGAGAGAAATTCAATCTCTGCAAAACAAAAAGTGAGACATGGATATCTTTCCATTTAGCTTCCTCTTTTGAACTTCAGATTTTGACTCAGCATTTCAATTTAAAACCAGATAAAAATGAGAAAATATGCTGGGTTTGTGCCCAGAAGAGAACATAATGCCCGAATCCTCCGACACCCAAAGTCATACTCTACATTTTGCATACTCTTGACAACTTGCGACGTGGCTCCTAAAGTATCAGGTCGTAGTCATACCGCAAAAGAATGGAGATAGTCCAGTCCTCGTGCAACTCCAAGCACAACCTCAAGTCGTTGAATAGAATTCAATGGGAACTTCCCCTTCTTCCCTGATGTTTCATTAAAATAGTTTCAGAGATTCACCTTCTGATGACAGCTTATGGTAAAAGGTGTGGTGACCAGTGAACAGGATATTTGAGCACCAACAAAAAATTTCGACCCAGATGAAAGATGTTGATGTATGACATCGAACTTAAGTACTTAAAAGAAAAGACGAATTTGCAAACGAAAAGATTTCAGTGACTCAACCGAAAAGATTGTCATGAAGATCGCCATTTTCCATGAATTCGTAAACAAGGATCTGCAAAACATATTTCGTCGATCTGAGCAAATCTCAGCTTTCTAATATTACTTTCCTTTTTAGAGATAGTCCTCACAAACTCGATAAACTTATCATCATAAGAAAAAGCTGACACTCATGCGAGAAAACTACACTAGGAGTATAATGTAAGTTGATGAACAATTTGATGGCTACTGTAGAACATTAACACCAGATATACCAGTTTTTCGTCGCAACAACTCGATAAGCAAGGATTGACATCGTTCAAAACTTAAGGTTAGGTAGCATGCAAACCTGTAAACCATCATCATCGCAAAATCCTGTCAGAAACCCAAAATACTTGTGAGAATAAATTAAACCAGCATTACACTACTAAACGAAGAAAACGAGAGGCCTCCACAATGGCAAAGCAGAGGGTGTTAAAACGGAGAGAATAACTGAGACCACCAGTATGATACACCTGGAATTAAAGTAATTACGGTGAATAGTTTCCACCAAAGCTCGAAATTTAATTGCATTGCTTCTCGCTGTAACATCTTGGAGGGATAGAGAGAGAAACTGAGTGAGCAGAAAGACCTTCAAGCTTGACAAGATTGCGGTGGTGCAGGCGACTCAGCAAAGTGAGCTCATTTCGAAACTCTGTTTGTCCTTGAGCACTCTGCAGAGAAGCACATTTTATGGCCACAACTGTACCATCAAGGAGGACACCACGGTAAACTTTACCGAACCCACCCGACCCGGTGAAGCATTTCTCATCGAAGTTATTTGTTGCCTTCTCCAATTCCTGTAATTTAAACCTTCGCAATTCTTTTGGCACAATCCATGGCTCGTCGCTTCCTAACCAAAGAAATAAAAAAAGAAGGTACTAGATGAGTTTACCAATGGTAAGAATTGTGCATGAAAATGCATCTATATTCTGAATGCCAATTTATCTTCACTCTGTATTTATTCAACAGCTTGCTCAAAATTCGATGACTCAATTCCACTAGTTCGAATCATTAAAATCTCCAATTGTATTTCATTTCTTATTGATACAGAGTGATCTGTTGATGGCATCTTCACAAATCTCCATTCAATTAACGTAACAGCACACGATTCTCTACAGACCAAAATGGTCTCATTACCTTCATACGTCCTTCCAAACTCTGGATATAGAACTCTAGTGCTGTGCTTATAATATACCAGCATCAATAGCAGTGCAACGAGTATGGCACAAACCCCTCCAACAATGCCACCCACCACCGCCCCAACAGGAAACTTTTTTGAAGTGTTTGGCAGTTGTTCTTCTGTAGGTCACAAAAACTTAGATCAACAGATAAATTCAGGAATAGTCTTTGAATTTAGTCTCACCTTATTTATCACTATACCACTATTCTGACCAGGAATTACAAATACTATACCATATGAGTAACAGAAAAGGGTAATGCAGACGCCAATTCCAGCATTTGCGAAGTTTTCACGTGGAGAATTGTTTTGTGATGGTTAAAATGAAATCAGAAACACAATAGAAAGTGTACCTTTTCCGCAAATACACTTGCTAACGTCGATCCTAATCTGTCCCGATGGACAAGGGGCGCAGTTACCTGCAGAAGGTAATGTCAGGGAATGCAAGAAAAACCGTTGCTGAATTAACATTGGAATTCTCTAACTCAATCTTGGAGAAGACGTCTCATACGCCCTTTTATTTTGCATGTATCTTCATCTAATCGAATGAACTAGGATAGCAATTAAACATAGAAGCTCGGAAATGACGGGCTGAAGCATGAGCTTTGTACCAAGCCCTGGTTTTTAATGACACAGAATGAGCTCACCTTTTTCTTGCGCAACATATTGCAAGAAAGTACCGCAAGCCCACTGCCTTTCGCAATCTCGTGGCGTATTTTGCGTTACGTTGGGCAGACGATTGATTGTTGGATTCGTATCGGTCTCGTTGTCGAAGCAATTTGGAGTGTAGTTTCTGCAAAATCCATCAATCTGACCAAGGTTATCAATTACGGAAATTGATGTACTGAAATTTTGCATCAGAATTGCAACCGCCACTAAATTTATCTATAATTGAAGATTAAGAATCCGTGTCGGAAGATAAGCGTATGTTTCAATTTGCTACAAGAGGTTTAGAGTGTTCATACAGTACAAAACTAATTACAGTAGTGTTTCTCGATCTGAAAGAATTTGCTGGTCGTTTGAAATGCTCACTCACATTGTTATGTTGACACCAGGTGGTAAAGTATCGTAGTACTGTTGTGGATATTTGCCGGTGAAAAAGTTGCAGTTCAGTCCACTTCACAGAAATTGATTACCACAGTTGTCCCAATCAGCATGGATAACCGAGACTATTTATGCACGTCTCTGAATGCATTGAAAATGTCACTAATCTCCTGGCCATCACAAATTCTTGCCTTGAAGATTCACCAGCTCACTTTTAAGGAGCCATACAATACGCAAACGATGACTTTTTCTGATAGGAATCGACCTAATCATAAGAGTAAACTTACAGTTTTGTGAAATTCGAGATTCCATTTCGAAGTAGCGCTGTTATATTTGGAAATGGGCCCATGAATTGATTGCGAGGAAGGTTCCTATTGATTTCCAAGAAGGATTTCAAGGACATCATGCACATCATTGGGACAAACTATCAGTTAAAGTTAAAGATTACTACCTTCAAAACTGTTATCAAGCATGACTAAGCTTCGTCAAATCATATTGGGGGTCCGAACGACGTCGATAATTTCATGAGTACTGAGTATTGGATACTTCATCTTTCTTTGAAAAACAAGAGTTTATTAAAGCTAATTTTATTAGACCTTAACCATTTCGAAAGTAAATTGACATGATACGTACATGGTTCTCAAAGTTGGAAGTTCAAAAAGAAACCCTGGCAAAGTTCCCGAGAGATAGTTATGGCCTAATTTTCTGTCAATGTCACACCAAAGAAAACATGAAATCTATAATTTCCATAGCTTCATTACTGCATTCCTAGTATTCTAGAGACTATTCTATTTGTAGAAGGAGGTGCGGAGATTTTTGCATGCAGATGAACAACTAGTATTCTTCTGGTGGTTTTGTCTTGCAGAGTACCGAAAGAACATACTTACAAGTTTACAATACTTGTCATTCCTCGCCACTCATCAGGAATGTATCCAGACAGCTGATTTTCCCATAGTTCTCTACAACAAAAGTAAGCGCCAAGGGTTGAGGTACAAGGTGTTGAGTGATACTACTTAGAAACTTAAGCACTTGCATTGTATCATCCTGGACAGATCATTCTCACAGTAGGTAAAATCATGACTGTGCAGACTTCAGGTAGCTGAGTCCGTCTCCAAAATTTCCGAAGAATGACTTGATAGCTTCTTATTTAAAGAAAAGAAAAGGAAAAAACATCGAGTTCACTGACATACTCTAAAAATTATTGAACTTGACATTCATGCCATGTAATGGTTACTTACAGCGTTTGTAGGTTTTTGAGATTTCCATATTCGGGAGGAAGACCACCCCAGAGGTTATTAGTGTACAAATCCCTAGAGACACCATCACAACACATCACTTAAAAGTTCATACAAAGGCAGAAAAGTGGTTTTAGCAGACAGGTTGAGTGAAACTCACAATTTGACCAATTGCACCATCTGACCAATCCATGATGGAATCTTCCCATTAATTTGGTTCCCATGCATAGATCTGCGGAAACGATACAACATGACAAGGAGGTTTGAGGTTGGTTGTAAGGAAGATATGAGGGTCTTTGATTATAAATTCAGTAATTAAAAAGATTTACAAATCAGGAAAGTAGTACTTACAGTTCCGTAAGATTACAAAATAGGAGTTCTTGCGGTGGAAGAGAAGTCAAACTATTTCCATCGAGTGTGAGAACTTGGAGATTTGTAAGCTTCCCAATCTCTGTAGGTATTCCACCCTGGATGGAGTTGTTTGTAAGGTCCAACTGCTCCAAAAATACAAGTTGTCCGATCTCCTTTGGAATGGATCCGTAGAGACTCTTATTGACCAATCTCCTGCGAATCATACCAATGGTTAAATTGAGACCGAACTCCCTGGGTAGATCATCATGCATCATTCAAGAACAAGTTGCGACTAAATGTAGAGTCTATTGTAGCGATTGAAATAATCATTTATGATTTAATCTGAAGTAGTAAGGGTCATGTTCATTCCAAAGATATAAGTGATTGCAATCAGGTACTAATTTTTTTAAAAGTGTTGGAATTGACTAGTGGCGGAATTTCTGACTTGGCCAAAAAGTCCAAAACTACGGAGTTGTTGAACACTTCGACATACCAAATAATGCGCTAAATAACACTTACACGCTTATGACTTTGCTATTTGTTGCTTCGCAAGTGATGCCCGTCCAATTTCCGAGGCAAGGGTCATCAGTGAGGCTCCAGTCACTGAGGTTTGCATTCCAAGCTTTTCCCAAACTCCTCAGTGTTTTCCCTGCTTTTCGAAATAATCAGTTAACAGTTTCTAGAAAGAGGTAAGAAACTAAATGTAAAAACAAAAACATCGCGTGGCTAAACTAACATGACAATCGTTCATGTGCCCTAACAACGTTGTTCCAACTCGAAAAAGAGATTATGCCACTTCACTACAGACGTGATTATTCAAGTTCAGAAACTGAAATACGTTAGAATTAAGTTATAAATAAACCTTGCGTCAAAGCATCTTGCGCACAAACTAAGGTAGAAGTTGCAGAGAACACTACGATAGTCGCAAGCAGTGTCCACATCAACATCCGAGGTGATGCTGAAATTTGTCCATGAAACAATAATACTCCATGAACTGAAGTATGTCTACGCAATCTATTGGAAGAAGTGGCCCCCAATTTCATGGTCCCCGTGGAAGTGTTACGTAGACTTCGGGCATCCACCAACAGACTACCCTTCGAATCGTCGATACGCACGATTCAATATGATACTCAGATATCCTCTACTTCGGGTGCTGTCAAAAGCCAGCGCTGCACCAGGATCCTCTCTTCTTCTTGAATCGCAGTGCACCTGAGGAAATTTTTAAAAAGATCACAAATTACTTCCTGAGCCTAAGTTATTGCATGAAACATTTACAACACTTCAAAAGACACCAGATGCACAGCCCTGAACCATCATCACCGAAGCAAAGACCGAAGCTCCACATGATCCCCTCTCAACGCCGAATAGCTTCCACTCAACATATCGTGTCTAAAATCCTTCTAAATGTGAAATGATGTTCTTGAGTGTACACAAAACTTTCAGATATCATGAATCTATTGAAAAAGAATTCCTTCTTAAAACATCTCAATAAAAAAGGAATGCTTTGAATAGAAACAAAATCTAAATCTCTTGTTATTCAAGTATCAACTTCAACGTCGACAGCGTACTCCCCTACGTACTATTGGAGTAAGTACATACTTCCAAACGCTGTCCTTGTAAAACACTTCAATATGATCTGAAACGCTCTACGTGAAAGACTCGCTCATGATTCTTGTTCACGCTGCATGAATAACCTCGCAGAATCCACATCGGCATCTAAAACAAATCGAACAACCTCTCTTACCCGCTTTCAATGTCGAGTAGAACCACTTAGACCACAGAACTGTGGCTGGAAGTTTTCAAAATATGAAACAACGTTCTCAAGTGCACAGATAACTCCTCCCTATCACGGAACTCTAAACAAGGATCGATTTCGATCCACGTCCTCTGCGGGACTACATCGCGGCAGAGGATATACTCTACACACTCGCTCCCAGGTCGAAGAGGGATTCTGCTCGCGAGTACCGTCGACGTCATCATGCTACGCAAGCATATCAATCACTACGCAATAAGAAGTCCATACAAAACATGCTTTCCAACTCTACTCATCAGATTGACAACATACACTGCCAACACCGAGCCTCCCCAATGCCCAGCGTGAGCGCAACACAAAACAACCTCCACCATAACCTTGGTTTCAATCAACAAAGCTGTGTGCCAGCAGTTCAGACTCTCGACATCGAAGCTATACCTGACCAGCAAACAGACAAACCACCACCTGCTCTGACTTGGAGTCCTCCTCTATATCTCTCTCTCTCTCGCTCTCGCTCTGGATTCCTGACTATTTGTATGCTGCAACACTCATGCAGTCAAAACGAACATAGTGAGACTTACTGCTAGACTGAACGAGCACCTGCGATGGTACAATGGCCAACAAGCAACTTTCACAAATATCTGAACACGGGATCTCTCCCAAGAACCGCTTCTTGTTCATCATTTGCAAATAACTCCAAACTACGGAACAAAGAATGAGCTTGTGAAATTATGTTGGATAGTTTTCAACGCTCCTAACACTAGTCGGAAAAAAATAATCACAAAACAAGAGCCACGGTGTGGCAGTTTCTTCCTCATACCTCGGCGTTACACACGGTTTAGTCAAACTTGTTCTAGACAAGTCGCACAAAGTTTCGTGAAGCTCACGTTACTACGTCGCTAAGCACCGTGATTACAATGCAGTGGGATGCGAAACAAAATCCAGGGAGTATTCAGTTCGTGTTATTTATTTGTTTCCCAACCATCTAGATTCTCTCACATCACCTCAAAACCTCGGTTGGATTGCTGAGGCAACTGCACACCAATTCATGAAATATCACTCAAAAGCATGCTAACGCAACAATTGAGGACACTTTTGAACGGAAATTCACCGCCCTCGAAAGCCTCGCTGCAGAAATCAGCAGATATTCCGTGGGAATGCGTGTTGCCCATAACAGAGCAGTCAACTCATTCGGCACAGTGCAACCAAGTCGTGATTCCTCCTCTTCCTATACGCTGTGGGACTTAGGGACGGGGGGTGCACGAGCTTTTTCATCGGTACCTTGAAAACTTTACCACCACTTTTCCCACAATGTTTTCATTGTTCCCTATTGTTAATTAATATCATGCGTGGTAAGAAAAAGAATTGCTCGCTTTTGTCTTGGGGTACAAAGGTGGAAAATGTTGAAAAATGTACGCTTCTTACACACGATGTTTCCAAGTGATAAGGTGCTTCCCAGTGGTAAAGCAGGCATAGAGGTGTCGAGGATGTCAAAACACACGACATTCAATGAGACATTTTGTCATTTGTGCACTTCTGATATATAATAGTATAGGTGAAGACAAACCTATCTACAAAGCGAACAGTTACTGACGTGTTGTATAAGCGAAACTCAGTTATTGCAATCCACAAGATCTATACAACAAAGCTGAGACATATCACAGCCACCACTAAAAGAAGGCAATACAATCTCTGTGCCAGTGCCTCACAGCTGAGGCATATGTGAAAAGTTGAATTTATACAATGCGCAGCTGCATGAATTGTAAATATCTATTCCCTCTTCGCAATCAGTTTCCCTCACTTCCGACATTGGTAACATCTAAATCTAGACATGTTAAAATACATGAACTCGAACCTTGGTTTTAAACAAAGCAGGAGACATCTTGATAAGCAGGACCGAAGCATTCTCCAACTAGGACATAAGCATTTGACAACAAGCGTCGTCTACATCTCTTGAAACGACACCTTGGGTACAAATAAATTAGCCAACGCTTCCCTCCAGCTTCAAGCTCATCAATTGATTGACCTCAGCAGCAAACTCCAGAGGAAGCTCCTTAAAGACTTCCCTGCAGAACCCTCCAATAATAGCAGCAACAGCCTTCTCTGCGTCAATGCCTCGTTGCTGAAAATAAAAGAGCTGATCTTCACCAATCTTTGATGTACTTGCTTCGTGTTCAACTCGAGCAGATGGGTCTTTCACCTTACGGAACAGATAGCGCAAACTTTGATCAAATACAAATACATTCCATTACAAGAAATCAAATTTCTTGATAAGTTTCTTAATGAAGTGAATAGCGAGCTCAGGCAGACCTGAAATCCAGTATATACCGTAAATCTAGAATCTCACATGTACAAATGCATTCAAGGATAGCAACTCAACACAGAAATATTGTAGTAACCTAATGCTACTGTTAGCACAGGAGTAGGCACTTACCGTAATGTAAGGATAGGTATTAGCTCCAGCTTGATCTCCAATAAGCATTGAGTCACATTGTGAGAAATTTCTCGCGTTATGAGCTGAAGGTTGAACCTATGAAAATAAAAGAAGATTTCAGTTTCAATCTTCAACATAGTCTAATAGTGTCAAACACAGATAGTCAGAACACGTCACAGAAAAAGCTCCAATATACACTACACCCTAGGGTTACGCGTTAACTCATGATCATCGGTAAAATCAGAGTAAGAATCAGGGTACTTGGACACTAAGGGCTCTACTGCTTAAGCATAGAGATGGCATCATGAAGCTAGAGAACGAACTAATTCCAAATCAACAACCCCACACACCAAACTGATGACTGGAAACACGCAAACTTTCCAACGCTTCTCAAACTGGCTTTCAAGATGTATGTGAAACTAGTTTTTCTCAATCTTCACTCATCACGATAGAACTTTGTCAAAGGCTTGCATCACTTGAGATAGAGCATTGAGAAGGGTTTGAAACAGACCTGAACAAGGCCTCTGTAGCAATTGACTGAGTTCCCTGCGGAGATACCCTTTGACACAATCCGACTCCGAGTGTTCTTCCCAACATGTATCATTTTGGTACCAGTATCAGCCTGTTGCTTATTATTGGTCAGAGCAACTGAGTAGAATTCCCCAATTGAACCATCTCCCTTCAACACAACACTAGGGTATTTCCAGGTGATTGCTGATCCTGTTTCAACCTGTGTCCATGAAATTTTGGATTTTGCTCCATCGCACAACCCTCGCTTAGTGACGAAATTATAAATCCCTCCCTTGCCCTCCGAGTCACCAGCGTACCAATTCTGCACGGTAGAATACTTAATTTCTGCACCAGAAGCACAATATAGCTCCACCACTGCGGCGTGTAGCTGATTCTTGTCGTAAGCGGGAGCAGTACACCCCTCCAGGTAACTAACATATGCATTCTCGTCGCAGACAATGAGCGTCCTCTCAAATTGTCCTGTTTCCATTGCGTTGATTCTAAAATATGTAGAAATTTCCATTGGAGAGACTGTGTCCTTGGGGACGTAGCAGAAAGAGCCGTCACTAAACACTGCAGAATTCAAAGCTGCATAATAGTTGTCTGCCACAGGTACCACTTTGCCAAGGTGTTTCTTTACGAGGTCTGGATATTCCCGAATAGCTTCCGAGATGGAGCAAAAAATTACTCCTGCAGCCATGAGGGTTTTCCTGTGAGTGGTAGCAATTGAAACACTGTCGAAAACGGCATCCACGGCCACATTCGCAAGACGCTTTTGCTCACTCAACGGAATGCCTAGCTTGGCGAAAGTTTCAAGAAGGTCGGGATCCACCTCGTCAAGGCTCTGTTTCGTTTCCTTTTTCTTCGGCTCTGTGTAATAGCAGACGTCTTGGAAATCGATCTGAGGATACTTGTTGTCGGACCATGTAGGCTCCTTCATCTTCTGCCATTGCTTGAACGCATTCAACCGGAAATTCAACATCCACTCGGGCTCATTTTTCTTCGCTGAGATCAGCCTCACGGTGTTCTCTGACAAACCCTTGGGAATCGACACCGACTCGATGTCACTTACAAATCCATACTTGTAGTCCCTCTTCAGGAACTGCTGGATGGTGTCGTCACTTGAGCCCTTCACAGGTGACTCAAATACTGGAAACCACACATTTGTTGACCAACATTAGCTCCAACAAGTGACAAACAGGCGTACTTCCTAATTACACCTGACAACACAATATAGCCATTACAGGAAATACAATTCTATCATCTGCAACCATAAACCCCCTCTAAGGACAACGCCCTTCAATTGCAACCATCTTCGTCACACTTGACATCCTACGCATTCACCATAATAACCACGATACAAAAAAGAAAAAAGAAAAAAGAAAAACGCCACCTCCCATCAACACCTTATCCATTGGAAAAGGAAACACCACCCACCTGGACTAGCAGCCTCTTGAACCTCAGCTACAATTCCAACGGAACGACTCGACCGAGCCTGAAATCCAACAGGTTCAGGCCGCTTGGCCGCCACGCTCAACCTCCTCAGCCCACGACAAACGGGCAACGCATGCCCTCCTCCCATACCCACCACACACGCTGAGCTCGAAGTCGGCAACGAGGCACCACCATGCTTGCACTTGCACACAACGGCGGCGGCAGGGGTTGCAACCACCCCTATGTCCACCACCATCGCCATATCCTCCCTCCTCCCACACCCTCCAACTCTCTATCCCAAGAAAACCACTCAAAAAACACACACGGCCTAATTCAAAACCTCACACACAAATCCTCACAGAATTTCCAGCCTCGGAACGTGCTCGACACAGACGTTGCGTGAGAGAGAGATAACCAGAAATCTACAAAAACGGCCAGGTGCGTGACTGGAACAAGGAAAAAGACGATTGGAGTAAGAGAGAGAGATTCTGAAAGATGGAGCAGGCGAGGGAGCTGATTGGCGTCCAAGCTGGCAAGCAATGGGCCGGGCGCGGCGGCATCGTGAGGCCATCGATGTGCCCCATCCAAAAGCTCAGAATCCAACTCCCATCTCTGCTGGGGTGTGTGACGACCGCATGGCCTCGGTTGTTGCTCCCCACGAGATTCCCCTGCAAAAGAAAAGGAAAAAAACGGAAAAGGAAACAACAACACCACCAACAACATCAACACCATCATCAACAACAAGACTGTTGCCGTGACCACTCGACCGACGGAATCCTCTGGCTCCCCACGAAATCCGAAGGGTAGGGGGGGGGGTGTTTCTCTGTTGCCACCGTGGCCCCACGGACCACCGCCATTGGTTCAGCGTCGGTTGCAGGAATTCCCCGAATTATTATTATTCTATTTTGTTTTCCTTGTTAAAATATCTGTTGCGGTGTTGACAATAGAAATGGGCTTTTCGAAGAAAGATCTCTTGACGGCAACGACAGGATTGCATGGAAACACTCACTTCGGCTCTAGCGAAGTAATAACCGGTTAAGACCTACCTCTTTTACCTCACCAGGCCTCTGGGTATCAATAACATCTTCGGATAAGCTTGGAAGTGTTTCGTGCATGAGTTTGTTGGGATCTTTCTGAAAATATGAACTTTTTGGAAGCAAAAGCCTAGCTTTTTACTCGGAAAATGTACTATTTTGACATACTGCCGAAGAAGTTGCTCCAACTTGGGTATTTTGTAATGAGTTTCAGATTCAATTCATAAATTCTTGTTCTATTCAAAATCTTTTTATTTGAGATGTTTTAATAGATTATATCTATTCTGTTTTGTTAGTTGAAGTACAAAAATAATAGACTGTGGTTCAAAGAGAAACGCAAAGTTTTAAGCTAAAACACATTTTGTAAACTAAACAAGGTTTGAATCTAATAGAAAAAATTAAACCATTGGATTGCTTTGGAAATGTAACCATAGGATTGCTTTGGAAATGTAAAATAAAACTTATTTATAGAAATTTAACTAAAAGTTGCACTTAAAATAACCACACTAGTATTTATTGGATGTGTATATTATAAAACTAAATAAAAATTTGATGTTCAAATTGATTGAAAGCTAGCAAGCTAAATTTTAGTAAATAAAATTTGTATAACATAATAATAAATGAAAACTTTTATTTAATTTTTGTTGCATCGACTGTCCAACAAATGTAATAAACATGTGAATTCAAAAACATGATTGAGACTACGTGTGTTTTAAATTGAATTTTATGCTTTAAAAAATTGTATATATTTCAAAAAATAACATATTAATATATAATTTGTATCTGAATTTCTGATTCTCTTTTATTTTGTTTATTTTTTTCTTTTAATAAAATATTTGAAAAAAGAAAACACATCTATTTTCTTCGAGAATAACTATTTTTAGTATTTAAAAAATTATTCATTAGTGTATGCTTTTACTTATATCTTATTCGAAACTTATCAGATAGATTATTTCAAAAATATAAATAGATCATATGAAAATTAGAAAAGTTTGAAGGAGTAAAAAGTAAGAGAGGATTATAGAGCTCTTAACTTAAAATCACATAAAAAATAAATTAATATTTGATTTTTAATGGTTCAATAATATAAATAAAAATTGTAATATCAAAAAGCTAAGATAATCTATGTAGAATGAGTTTATTAATTTCATACAACTAATTGTAAAAAGTAGGAATTGAAGAATTTAAAATAAATAAATAAATAAATAAATAAATAATATTCATTAAAATATGTTTACAAAGAAAAAATATTTCAAGCATAAATGAGAAAAAAAAAACTTAAAAAGAGACAAAGTGTTGTGTCAAAAGAAATCAGAAAATAAGATTTATTTATTTTATTTTATTCATTTTTTTCTTTTTTTATTTGAATAACTTGGCACTTTGTTGTAATTTAATATATATATATATAAATACACATACACATACATATATGTACATATATATATTTTGTGAATAATTTTAATATATATTTAATATTATTTTATTTATTATATATTGAGTTTTAACCTATTTATGGATCTTAAGTTAATTATAATTAAAATTTATTTTTTATAAATTACCATATATGACGTATTTTATCTGGATTTTATGTTTTTGATAATAACTTATATGATATGTTATAATCTTATATTTCATAAAAAAATTATTTTATTCCAATAATACTTTAAAATAATTTAAAACTTCTTATGATTGGATTTAATTTTTTCAATCATATATATTTAATTTTATTATTTTAAAAATAAATAAAATAAATAAAATAAATAAAATAAATAAAATAAATAAAATAAATAAAATAAATAAAATAAATAAAATAAATAAAATAAATAATTTTTACTATATATATATGTATATACATATATTTATATAAATTTACTTTGATGAAATTATTTTTAATGGATGTTCTATTTGCTACATATATATATATATATATATATATATATATATATATATATATATATATATATATATATATATATATATATATTTCTTAAAGTGATTTTTTCAAAAAATATTTTTTAAAAAATAGAAGATATTTTTTTAAACAAAATCTACCAAAATTATTAATTTTGTATGTTGATATCTTAATTTTCTTTGAAAAAATTGTACAAGCTATGTTTCATGATTTTTTTTTATTATAAATTAATTTATAATTAAATATAGCATTGTAAATCTCATTAATATATGTTAATTAATAGATTTTAAGAATAAAAAAGTTCTTTAGTTATTTAAATACAAAACTTTTAATATTAAAAAAATTATTTGATCATTTAAATATTTATTATGATTTAGAAGATTTCATGAGTTATAACAATCTTATTAAGAAAAAAGTCACAAAAATAGAATCCAAGTAAGTCTTTGCAAAAATTATCTTAGTTGATTTAATTATTTTCTCTTAATTGTGATAACTAGTATTTAGTTATTGAAATTAATGTCTAAATTGGACTTTCACACGCATGTATTACTTAATAGAAACTTATAAATATAAATCAATATATAGAAGAAGCATAAGAAAGTAATTCATGATTTTTTTTATTAATATATGTTATTAGATTTGTTAACAATTTATTTATATTATTTTAGGAATTTTCAAAATATATTTTAAAGAATTTAATAAAAATAATTTTACCACTAT